>NW_010254023.1:0-2776 GCF_000690775.1 Eurypyga helias
TAAACACTAGTGGCTACATTCTCTTCAGGACATCTTAGGACAGTCTGGATCCTACCACTGTGTTGTCAAACATCTGAAGAGGTTTTGCAGATCGTATTTAGTGTTTGAAATCGAAGCACATCCAGTATTTTGCGCATCTAATCTCAAAAGAGAAAAATTACTCTAATCACAGCTGTGATTTTATCGACCAGTTTCATATGGCTTATAACAGATCAACATCTTTTCTGCACAGTGGAATTTTATTCCAGAAGTGAACAGCATTTAGTCTTAATGCACTTGGTGTCCTCGTTTCTAGAGATGATCATTTTTAGGCAAACAACCCAAACCACATAAATGGCTTTTCTATTTATAAGCACCTTTGCTAATTAAAAAAAAAAAAAAAAGAGGAGGATTGCAAAGTTAGTAATTTTCATTTATATTTCATTAGCTTATTGCTATAAGTAGTGGCTTCCACCAAAACAGCCTTGACTATTTCTCAACCGGTAAAGTATCAACAACTCTATCTCTCTGCTCGTCATCCCAAATGGCGATCTTCTCATCAGTGTCTTCACAAGTGTTACTGACCGTGACCCCAGAAATAATTTCAAAAGCAATGACTTTCTGGCAGTTGTGGATTCCATGTCATACGTCAGGTGTGAATGCACTGCAGCTTTCCCCGCCAGTCCAAAAGAATTTGTTTTCTCTATTAGCATCAACACCCAAAAGACACTGTCATATGACTATGTCCAGGCTTAACACTAACAATTCTCTCAGTACTTTCCTGTATGGCGAAAAACACGTTAGCTCCATTTTTGCCAAATATCACCTTTTAGGGTCTGGAATTAAAATATTCATTACTCACAGTTAAACAGTAACTATGTTGAAAGCTTAAAAAAAAAAAAAGAGTTGAATAATTCTTATCTTAAATCACAAGATATGGCTCGAGATTACGGTTTTATGACTGTAGTCATATGACAAGAATCAACATCCATTTAATCCACTGAAAACTCACACCAGGCTGAGTCAGAATGTCACAAACTGAAAAATCATATTCCTGAAATCCCTCTTTCATCATTAGTGTCAAATCCTGAAGGCCAACACTACAAGAAACCCAAGTGGTGGAAGGAGGGGAAAAGCTGATGACAAGCTTTGGAGAGAGAAATCATTTGCATGTAGATGCTAGCCAACAAGCTTGTTAAATTTTGTCAAGACTGAGTTTTTCAAAGTGAAATGCTTTAGACAGGTTTGGTACAAGAAGTATTTACATAAAAGGAAAGATCATTTACATAACAGGAAAAGAGAGATAATATTTATCACAGGAGTGGTCCAATCATTTAATGTGTAGTATCAGATGAGTGAAGAAAGTTTAGCCTGACAAAATAGAAATGAGCACTACAGATCTTTTTTTATTATTATTATTAAAGCTGTATGTTGGAAGAACAGAACCAGAATCAGATATTAGAAATCTGCCATATAAACATAATTAATCTTCTTGTGTCACGCATTATAAAATATTCTGATTATACATTTTGATGGTCTTTCACTCTTCACAAGACTTCAGCTTGTGTTCATAACAATGTTCATCTTCTTTTGTTTTCTTCATGCTTTAATTCCTTTTTTTTTTTCTTCACTGAAACACTCTTCACAGAACACCGCAATCATTTCCCAACCACTCCTGACGGTGAGGCCCCTCACAACAGTATCCGAGCGCTTCAGAGCTGAAGTCCACTCACCAGTCAGTGGTAGCTGAGCTGGGACATAAAACAGTGGAGACAGCAAGGGTCACTAACATCCATGAATCTACAGCTCTGGAAAGCTTGAAGCCTTCTATCACAAGCTCCTTCCTACATCCCACTTGTGTTTTCATACACTCTTTGTTTTTTCATTCAGTTCCAAGTTTTCCCTAGTTCTCTACCTAAATCCAGATCCCCTCCGAAAACCTACATATGCCGTTTTCTCCCAGTCTCATCTAGCCAAACTATCTCCCTGTCAAACAAGACTTTAATCCACTTCCTGCCATCTATTTCCTGGGCATCACTCTACCTTTCAGCCCAGTTCTGACTCCTCTTGACTCCCATAAACCCAAATTGTTTCCCTCACACCTCATCCACTAGCAGGCTGCGCCCAACCCGTGAGGCAGCTTTAGTCCCACTGTCATTCGGCTCCTACACCCACTTCCAAGGGCACATCCTGCCCTTCCTCCCCTGGCTCCTTGTCCTCTCACACAGCTGCTTCTTGCACTTCATGGCTGTCTGGTCTCCGCCACCAAAGCCTGCTTTGTCCTAAGAAAGAAAACATCTCCCATCTCCAGTGACTGAACTGGCTCACCTTGGCAGAAAATCAGTCACATCTAGGCTTGGCCTGTCTTTAATGCCCATCATGTTCCCAAGTGTGCAGAACTATGGATAATGTTGGTAAGGCTGAAGTGACTACAAGGGGGGCTCCTGAAATGGGAGATGGTGCACAACCTCCCGGAGAGGGCTGCTCATCGCCTCACCTCCAAGCCACCAGTATCCCAGGGGCGCACTAGACCTTAAGACAGGTAGACACGTTTCCAAAGATGCTTGTGAGGGCCCTACCCAGCGAGCTGTGCCCACACTCTAGCCCATCAGCTCTGAGATCTCCCAGCCGGGCACCAAACACTCCAGCAAAGGCCGGGAAGACCCCTCAGCCTGGCCTGAGGCACTCCGGGCCGGCGAATTTTTTCAGGGCCTCGATCGGGGCACAAACACGCGCCGCCTCGCGCCTCCTCACTCTCCAGGGCAGCGGGCAGGGCCCCAGCGCAGAGCCGGCCGTC
>NW_010254024.1:0-25716 GCF_000690775.1 Eurypyga helias
AGGAGGAAACGTGCGACAGCCGGACGCGGGACAGGGGGCGTCACAAACGTATCCGGTGTGAAAACAGCCGGTCACTGGGGCAATTCCCTTTGCCTTCCATTTCTTGCTCTCCCGCAGCAGCGCTGGTGGCCGAAGGGTTCAGGACCCGCTGACCCAAGCACAAGGTCAGCGCAGCTGCTCTTCAAGGGCCGGGGCAGCCCCAAACCAAGGGGAGGAAAAGCAGGATAGGATTCCTCCCCAGCAGGACGGAGGGCCAAAGTCATAGAATCATAGAATCACTGGGTTGGAAAAGACCTTAGAGATCATCCAGTCCAACCGTATCTGTCCACCACTAAACCATATCTCTCAGCACCTCATCCACCCGTCTCTTAAACACATCCAGGGATGGTGACTCCACCACCTCCCTGGGCAGCCTGTTCCAGTGTGTGATAACCCTTTCGGTGAAGAACTTCTTCCTTACATCCAATCTAAACCTCCAGTCTGATCCTTCTCCAAGGGCGGGAGGGCAGCACAGCACCCCTGGGTGCTCCCCTTTCCCCAGCCCGAGTCAGAGAGGCCCTGGGACCCACAGAGGCCGGCAGAGTTTTACAGGTAAATACAGTTATCCCCAGCAGACCTGGGGGTACCAGCTGCGGGCACAGCTCGGACGGTCCCCCCCATTCGTTCGCCCAGTCCCACACAAGCCTGACCTGCTCAAGGGCTCGGAGCACACAGGCCATGAGGAGAGTTCAGATGACCAAAACGGGGTTTAGAAACATTCCTTTTTTTTTTTTTCCTTTCTCTCCCCACTGGCAGAGAGAGGTCAACATCGAAATTGCATCCTGTAACGCACTGCATGAGCCAGTCCCTTGTTAATCACTGACTTGGACGGTACCTTGTGAACAAAGGTAATGCTGTACAGAGGGGAAATGTCAGCAGCAACAAACTGACAGCTTGAAATGCACAAGTGAGTAAAAAAACTTGCTTAATCATGAAGTTTCTTAATACCTTAATCTGTTGGCCTGCTGGAAAATGTCAAAGTAACAAGATATATGGACAATATATTTAAATGCAAGAAGTTATTACAGCTGAGAGAAATATCTTCTAAAGCAGCCACCTCAGGTACTTTAGAAAGAAGCTGGAATTTAATATACTGTTCAACATGACATTTAGAAAACATTAACACAAAAGGGCACGTAAGACGGGAATGCGGAAAGTGTTTTGCGAACTTCCTGATGTTAAATATAATTACTCTGTAAACATATGTTCAACACTCACAAATGTTTAAGCATCTCTAACTATATTCGTTTGGAATGTGAACACAAACTAAACCTAAAGGTTAAACATTTGCTTGTCACATTTATTGATGAATTTTCTCAGTCTGAGTCTTTTAATTAAAAAGAATCTACCAATCTCATGTTTATTCTCCAGGCTACCTTTTTTTTCCCTTTCTCAGAGACAAGTAGACCCCTCAATCCATTCTGGAGCTGTATCAGAAAATCTCAGAGTGCTTTTAAAAATCCTTTCACCACTGTACAACGCTCAATACCCCGGCCTATATTTTACTGCAGTAAGTGTGCAATACAATCAGGCCACATCCTGATTAGGATGTCTAGGCAGTACTTGATCCCCCAAATTGTTTTTTTGCTTGAATATAAACAGATCACATTTGAGCAACAGCCTTTTGGAACTTGTTTCTGGACTAGCCGAACATCGGTTTATACATGAAGAGTCTAGAAGGTCTAGTCTAAAAGTATTAAGAGAATCTCTGTCTTCAGCTTAGACGATTGAAGATCAAAAGGGACAGCTGCTGCATGGTCTGACCTCCTCTAACTCTCACCAGCAACTTCTGCATCAAGGCCACAATATCTGAGTTACACTGTCTCTCCTAAAGGCATTCAGCCTTGATTTAAAGCCTGACTGTAACAGAGAATCTACTACCTCTGCAGGTATGTTTTTCAATAGCTGATTATGTTGTTAAAACTTGCACCTTGCTTGTAATTTCAGTTTCCAGAGACTGACTTGTGTCGTATCTAACAAATTAAAGAGTTGCCACCTATGAGAAAAATCTTTCCTCTGTGAACACGACCAGTACTCCATGATCAAGTCACCATTTAACTTCGAGCTTCTCTATTAGCAGTATTTCTCATTTTTTAATCAAATCTCACCCTCCTTAAAATGTGGGTAGCCTCTAACTAGTATTCCAGCATTGGTCTTGCAAATGTCATATAAAGGGGATCTCTTTGTCTTTCCACTTAATATTCCCTTCTTATGAAATCAAGCCTGAAGTTTATAGTCCTGGGTATAAATAAATATTTTAAATAAATATATTCTACAGAAAACCCAAAAGGAAAATTCAGACTTGAAACTGTGTTTCAACATTCAGCTTCTTCTCTCCAGGATCACCATTCTTTGAGTTTTAATAGGCAGGTACAGGTGCCTATGCCCTTCTACAAAATAATCCTGGGTTCCTCTCTCAGTCCGTATCAAGGCTGTTTGACACCAGACAGCCAAGCAGTAAACAGCACAAGAGAGGGCAGCTCGACTGGAGCAGCAGGCAGGTTAATTCAGTAGCTGGTTGACAACAAATACAACTAATAAAGGCTCAGTTCTCCCTAATTTTAACCAGTAGGAGAGTCAACAGGATCTCCCTCTGCTGTCTGCCTGCTGCTGATGCCCATATTCATATCAGTGTAATGCCTTTGAAATCTTCAATGCTTAAATGTTGCAGAAGAGCTTCAAAACTTATTAGGACATGAGGCTTGGGAAAATTTGACATACTGTAATGTATGCTAACTAGTTTTCCTTTAAAAAAACCTGTTAACTTCTTTCTTGTTATTAATCTACTTTAAACTTCTGGAAATTGGTGTTGTAAAGTACTGAAAACTTTCAATGGAAACTGATCCTCCACTTGCTATACATCTACCTATTCTCATTTGAAGTACATTCCTAATATTTTGCACCCAATAGTATCATTAAAGTGGAAGAAATTTAATACAAAGACAGAAAATATAATTAGAGCAAATATTATTCTACAGATGCACAGGAATTTTAAACCATTTCACATTTTGATTCATTTAGTGAAAACTGTGCATCTTTGATGCGCTACAAGTTTTGGAGTTGCTAGATCCTTAACTAGCTCTCATTAATCCCAATGTGATGGATTTATTTTTTACCTGCTAGATGTAAATTGTTATTACTAATTTTTTTTGGCCGTCTTCTATTCTGGTTCATAGTTTTATGACCTTGGACTGAAGTTCCCCTAATACAAATTCCTTTGACTCTGGCTACATAAAGAATGGGTGCTTTATTTACACGGAATTAGCCTTTCCCAAAGGCTCATGATCTGAGGGCAGACTGAAGTGATCCTGTCTGTTTTAAAACTTAGTAAAGGAGGTTCAAAGTCATTTTTGCAACTGCCCATCTACATGTAGTGAAGACACATTCCTTTCTTGGGGGGTTTTGGTTGAGGTTTCAAACCTCTAGGAAGTTCTACAGAGGTTAATCCCAGCACACATTTGAACTTGTTCACCAACTGAGTAAAATGGTATGGCTTTATAGTGCCTACACAGTGGGACACTGACTACTAAAAACACTGTTCTAAACCAAGAACGCTCCCTTAAGTTTCCATCCAATATAAACTCCTACCCTATTAATGTTTCAGCTGCCTCTCTAAATGGAATTCTCTTCTCCTAAGTCAGAGGCACATACACTTCTGTCCCCTCACCAGTACTCCCTAGAATTCTCAAACTCTCCCCCCACCTTCTGCAGCTATTTTATAAGACAAAACAATCTGTCATCACTTTCCCCTTTCTCATACTGCTTCTATTTTATATTAACAGATTGTTCGATGCAAAAGTGTTCTTTAGGAACTATTTCTCCCCCGTCTCAACTGCTACATCTGTAAATGAAAAAGAAGTTTGCCCATTTTCTTTTCAAAGTCTTTCTCTACTGTGTGAAAATTTAAGAGCAGCCTCTCTTAACGAACACATCACCTGGCCCCAAATCCAACAAAGCACTTATGCTTAAAGATGATATGAAAAGATGCTTTTAATTGATTCAAGGTGTATTTCTATCCATCAGTTAATATGAGATATCCAATAAAGAATATATGCAAAGCCAGTGTAATATAAAGGACTTACTGTCAGGATCGTGTGATACCTGTAATGTTAAAACAGATTTTGCAGTCTTCTGAGGTGAGAGATTATACAGAGTCATGGTCAATCCCCTATGCACAAGATGGACTATATAAATTATCTGTTCATTAGTTTACCTCCCTCAATAATACTTCCTCTTCCCCAAGCACTCAATGTACTCTGCTGCTTCCTACCACCTTGGCATGCATCACAAACACCCCAAAAAACTTTAAGGAAGTTTATGTAAAGCTATTCAAAGGATGTCATAATATAACTGAACTGTATTTTGAAGTTCATTTATTTTAACGTCTACTTTTCCTACTCACTGTAAGGTTGCAGTGGAAATTTTTAAATATGTTTTTTAATGTAGGGTTTGTATTACATATCCTCAATCATTCTTACTTAACACATAAGAATCTTTATTTTTTCACATCCAGCTTGACTAAAAAGCTACCAGTGGTTATGTAAGTGCAAGACATGCCAAGAATTGCTGGCAGTACATTACTGACTAAAAGAGCGCGAGACCTTTCAGATATTTCTAAAGCTCCATGTCAGATTCTTTCACGGCAATTGTAAAACGTATTTTGGGAGTAAGTGCTAACAGACCTCACAAGAAAAACTGAACTTAAAGACTTAATCTTTTATTCAGAAGTGACAGAGAGCTCCAAGAAAATGGGGTACACAGGAAAAGAAATGCAAACGTACTGTTCAGGTTTAAACTTGAGCTAGAATAGTGTGGGGCAGAGAGAGTTCTTGACTCTCCTGCCTAGCCAGACAGGATTTTCACACCAGATGCATACCACAGAAATAATAAGGATTCAGAGGAACTTCTGAAGCACAGGAAATATCCATGGGAAATTAAAGTAGAGCTGTGCTGATTAACACTCAGATGAGGATACAGCTCTAAGGAACTGAAAGAGAATCTCACACAAACTTAGATTTGCTGCACACAATGTCATACTACCTAGAACATCATCTTTTTTCTCTCTTTAATCTGCACACTGCTAAATCAACCTTTTTCTGGGAACTGCTAGTAAGAGATAAAAATATGTTTCCTTTGTATAATGGAACTGAATGAAAGAGCTGAATGGGCCAGGTTTGAGGCTCATATATCTTTGGTATGGTTGTGTAAGCTTTGCCCTTTTGTAAGTTCATTGGCATGTAACTAAGAGGAGTAAATTCTCTCCTGAAATCAAGAACATAGCCACCAAAGAAGAGAAACATGCGGAAAATAATGGTGTTACTGCCACGGCTTATTGAAGTAAATACTTTTCTGAGTCAAACTCAATCATACTTACGGTCTGTGTTTTAACAAAGCAACAGTTTGAAGGAGCTGCAGAATAACATTTTAAAGTTCTTACCAGAGGGAGCACTTTCTTTTCCATATTTCAAATGAAATTTGCTGACTGCAACCTAAAAATGGTATGCTAATGTTCTGCAGTAATCCTGGGGTTTGACCATAAAGCAAGTCCACAGTCTGTGGGACAGAGTCCTCAGGCCTGTTCCCAAAATTATTATGTTGACAAATCTGCAGTTAAATTTTGGGGTGAATGTGAGTTTTGCCTTTCCTTCTTAGCTACTACTTAATACTCTACCGTGGAATAAGACCCAAACATCTCCCTGGCTCCCAGAACAGCAGTTAAAATGCATGCTCTGAAGCTAGGTTTGCTACCTTCTCCTGTAAGATACAAGATCAATCTCATACTATTGATATAGGATGTTACTTACAAAGGTGTCTTTCTGTATTTTTCCAAGTGTTGTCCGTGGAGAAGTTTAACACGGACTGAGGAAATGTATCTTCCCAAATTCATGTGTTTTACCATGTTTAGCTGTATCATTTTCAGCATAAAAATCTTGATCTGGGCTGTTCACTTCTTTAACAGGATAGAAGGAACACCGTTGCAAGTTCCTTGCAAGTTTAAAGTGGCAGTTCAGTAGGCTGCTGGGTAACAAAAGAGCAGTACGACCCACAGCAAAAAAGCAGAAAGAATGCAAAGCAGCAGGCAATAAGGGAAATGAGCATGAGGTGAACCAAGCAGAGAGACAGAGTAAATATTAAGTCAGTGGCAAAAAGACAGTATTAAAGGAGGAAGAACAGATAGGAAACAGAAGTGCCTTTTGTTGCACCCCTTAGAGACTGTCAAATTCTGCTGCTGCTTTCTGAGCAGCTGCTCAAGCCACTGTCTCAGACTAGGGGTTTTAAGCAATTCCAAAGCCTGAATATTATATTTTTTACATGCCTAAAATGACAACAGAAATGTTCTCTTTAACTGATTTAACATTAATTTAAAAGCATTTTTATTTTTAATAAAAAAATAAAAAAAAACCCCAAACAAAAAATGCCAAAAACAAACAAAAAAATCCAGCATCACAAGAAGAAACCCGAGATGTTCAACTTCTAATTTTCATGGTACCAAAAAGTGAGTAAACTCACTGTGACTAAAGCTAGATGCTAAAATAAAAATAAGACATTAGTGCTGCATTTCTCTAGTCTCATTTAATGATAAATCTAAAGCAGGCCCCATTGGCTATGGGGTAGGTTCCTAGAGAACCTGTAAACCTTGGTATCATGTTCCTTCTGAAAAACAGGAGGGGGAAAAAAAAAGATCTCAGCTCTCCTAATTGTAACATTATTATCTAATAGTTACAATCACAAAGCACCATTCTAACAGTCTGGGGTTATCTGTGTGCCAGGGAACATTTTGGTTTTCCTAGGAAGCTGGGAAGGAATACACAACTGCTGTGCTACTTACAGACAACTTGGTTTGGCTCTTCATGGTAGCAGCACAGAGTAAGGTCAAGGCTGCCTTACATGTTCTGCTAGCTTGTCCTTATTTTTCCAATGCCTGCAAGTTAAGAATCTAATCACATTTTCAAATTCAAGTCACACAGAACCATTTTTGATTGCCATTATTTGTACATAGTCCATTTTATTAACTTAATTCAGTGCGGTATCACAGCAATTGCATCAATACTAAAGCAATGTTAACTTGGTGCTTCCATGAAATTTCACTGTGACAAGCTACTAGTATAGTATTTTCTTTATTTGCAACCTTATTTCAGTATAAAATCTCCTTAAACTTTACTTATTATTACTCCTTAAACCTCTTGCAGAATTTTTGTTCAAATATTACTCCACTCACATTTATTGCCTGGATTTTCTTTTATCCTAACCATTTGGTTGCAGAAGTACTGCTGAACACCTACAACTTTCACGGAAGAACTTTAGCAATCCTTATTTAAGACTTGTTCAGTCCTTTGTTGTATTTTGTCTTGATCATTTACTTCCCTTTTCTCTTTGACTCACATTGTATTTTTGCTTCTCTTAATTTCGCAACACAATGTACTTTCTATCATACCTGTTCGGACAAGAACTCTGAATAGACTGCCTGGTCTGGATTTAGTCACTCTTCTCTGTTTCCAACAGTTTGATAGCATATTAACTGCACACTGTAGGTCAATCAACTCAAGAATGTTTCCCTACCTGATCCTTTTCAAATCTGCAGGATAATGATTCCCTACATGAAGCATGACCTACTCTGCTTTCAGTTATCCAACCAAATTTTTTCTACATTATTAAATTTTCCAGAGGCAAAAACCTTCAAAAATAAGGTTGAATAGAAGCAGTTACCAATCTCTGAATTAGCGAAATAATCCCTTTCACACTGGTCATTCTCTGCTACTGTATCTGCACACTGCCATTTGTCAGGAGCTGGGCTACATGCAGCTCTTTATTACTGGTTCTGATCACGATGCAAACCAAATGGAGTCATTAGCCAAAATATTATCCATAATTTCCTGTTTAAAAATATTTTTAAGCTGCCAAATATTATAAATATTGTTCCAGCTGTATTGATTTGAAGCCACAAAGTAATCAGAACTGTCTACTCCCTGAGGATGTTTGAGGAAATTATATACTAGAACCAATTTCCTCTCTAATATGGTTGTCTAAATTCAGGTCAGGTAGCCACTGACCTCGTTGTCTGAAATCTCCATAGCAGAAACATACCACATGTACACGGCAACAACACTGCTACTTCATGCTGATTTCTCTAACATACATAAAGTCAAAACCACCTTGTTTCTCATAGAAATTATTGTATTAGCTAAGCACAACACACTCCACATTTTTACCCAGTTGGCCCTTTGGTAGAACTTTATGCTAGAGAATACACAAAACATGGCAGATATAGCTACACTTATTTTTACCTATTGCCTCTTTGTAAAACCTCTGTCTGTACAAACTTTTTTCTGGTATCTATTGTAAAAATTAAAAAAAGTGTTCAAAAATTCCTGAAACTATTGCCAAAAAACTACTGTAAATAAGGACATGTAGATAAGAAAGAGTAGCATGAGCCATTATAAAGAACACATTAAGTAGCTGAGACCCTTCTGTGATTTACAAATGAGATTAACCAAGCCATTGCAAGATGCATCAATTTAGTGAGTTGGACATACGCTGCACTGTTCAGCTTCACGGGTAAATGAGGAGGACGCAGTATGCTTACCAGAACTGTGCCAAGTACAGAGTCTTCCATTTAGTCAGCAGCTTCTCGGGTAACATCCGAGACAGCAAGTCGTCTCACCAAAATTACTTCTGTCTATAATTCAATAACCCGTTCTGGCGTTAATTCTTCAGGCTAGAAAGAAAAAATGCAATCCTAAACCAATGCCAAAATGGACTTAAATTAATAGAAACAAAAGCAAGGTTGACTTCCCACACACCTCTGCATAAATCTTGACATTTTACTCCACTTCTTTTTCCTCACATTCTTTTACTTTCATGCCCTCTTTTACCAGAGAGGCAAACAATCTCTGTTGATTGATCTAGTCATCTCTGGAAAGCATGTTTATATAGTAAAAACATGTAATATAGGTCTCTTTTCACATCAGCTCTTTTATCCTAAATCATGGAAATGTAGTACAGGAGAAGAAAACTGCTTTTTTCAGTGTTTATTTATGTGCTATTTAGGAAGGGAGGACCATATTTTCCTGTCGATTGCATTAAAGAAAGCCCATTAGGTTCTCTTCTGGCATGCAGCTATTAATGCCAGCAATGTTTTGTCCTTATCCATGGATTAAATCTAGGGCACACTAAATTGCCGTGCACTTGCACACTCTGGAGTAGTCCGTGAGCACAGCTCTAACAGGTAGCCCCGTGAGGAGAACTGGCTGACTGGGTGCTTTTTTGGCCTGCAGCTGTATGCAAACTCGTTGGCTACTGATAGCCAAGGGTCTGTTGCTAAACAAAATGTATAATAACTGACTTCTGCTTATCTTCTTTTCATTTAGACACTAATTAAGATATCTTCTTACTACCTAACTGTTGTTTTTTCACAAAAGGTGTATAATTTAGATTTGATTTTTTTTTAAATTAGTTTCCACATAGAAACAGATGGAAAGCCTGACTGCTTGATTCCAAATGCAGGCAGTATTCTCCTTTAGCCTCTCCTGTTCCAACACAAGTATTTATAAATAATACCTGTACCAGATTAGTACAGGTTCAGCCTATACAAGGTAGTTTAATGTAGTTTTATTACCAACCAAAATGTCCAACAGCAGGTGGCGCATGTATTTGCGTTATTTCACCATCTTTCTAATTCCACAGGAGATTTAAAACCATTCACAGCACAACTGTTGAAAACCAAATATCTTGGCATAATTCAAAGGGATAATTATTTTTAATTCTTAATTACTACATTAAAAAAGAAGGAAGAAACAGCAAGCTAGCTTTTCAGGAAATCTTAGGGTACAGGAAATAAACTGACAAAACATGGTGACAGCAGATAAATGACAAAAGCACCATTTAAAAATTAACAGAAACTTACATGTTCTGATTCTTTTTCGCCTCATTTTTTGTTAGATCAGCTATTTCAAAAAGGTAGCTGTGCTAGGCTGATGATTATTTTCTGAGCCTCCACAATTTCAAGTGGAATAGAATTTTCATATGGGAACAAAAGCGTGGCCAGAAATAAAAGCTAAGAAAACCAGGTCCAATGAACACTAACACAAGAAAAAAAAGCAGACTTTCCCTATTTAAAGATCTGCTTTATTCGGGATATTGAGGGCTCAGGATAGGATATTCAAATATCTTTTGATATTTGAAAGTCTCAGACCCTGTTCACCAAAAAAGAGCTCATTTATTTTTGTATATTCAGTATTCAGCCTGTTCCATCAGCCACATTGCTCAAATTTGCCTGTGACATCTAGTCTGTCCCATGAAAAGTAAGTGGTTTCAGACACACTGGATTTCTAGGTTTCAGGTACATTTTATCACCTTAAACTTGGAAGAAAACACTAACAGGCAGAGTTTTGTATCAAACACTAGGCTTCTAATGCTTCCAGGAGTTCTTTACACTTTTCTTCTGATTGCTATTTTAGTGACAATAATCTAAGACAGCTTTCCTGAATGCTTGAAAATCTGTTAAATATGTGAAAATTAAACAGTTCTAACCAAGTTAAGCAGCATAAACAGAGGGGAAAGTAAAGATTGTAGGCATTAATAACCTGACTTTTTCCATGTTGCAACTAAAACCAGCAACTCCTGTGACATATGTGGTATGAAACACAATCACAGAACAGCCGAGGTCGGAATGGATCCCTGGAGACTACCTAGTCCAAGCCTCCAACTCAAAGCAGGGTCAGCTAGAGAAGGTTGCAATGTTCATTTGGAATATCTCCAAAGATGGAAACCCTACAACCTCTCTACGCAACTGTTCCAGCGTTTGGTCAACCTTACAGTCCACTTTTTTATTTTTTTCCTTCTGCTTAAACATAATCTCTGTTTTTTCAGTTTTGCCCACTGTGTCCTCCTTTCACATATCACCATGAAGAGTCTGTCTCCGTCTTTGTATCCTTCCATAAAGTATTTATACATATCGATAACATCCCCCTCAAGCCTTCTATTCTCCAGGCTGAACAGTGTCAGCACCTCTCCTCACATGTCAGGTGCTCCAAAACCTTAATAACCTTTGAGTCCATCTGCTAGACTCAATTCACTAGGTCCTTGTCTATCTTGTACTGGTGAGCCCAAAACTAGGACACAGAACTCCAGATGTGCTCTCACCAGTGCCAGGCAGATCACCTCCCTGACCTGACAGCAGCCTTCTTCCTATTGGAGAAATCTTCCTCGTGCAAACTTGCTACACTGTGAAATCAAGGTGAGGATCATTAATGACTTTGGAGTATTGAATGCTCTCCCTTCTCCCAGTTAGCAGCTATTTTTTCCTTACTGAAATGATGAATGAGAGGTCCCCAGAGAAAAAAAAAAAAAAAAGATTGACAGTTATGACATGGAGGGAGGCTGGAACTTGGAAACAGCTTAGAAACAGGAATTTCTTCTGCCCCAGTTGGTTTACAGCTAAAATTCCCCTAAAAATCAACCTCTCTCAGAAAAGATAGAGAAAACCCTGTTATGGAAAACATGCAGCAAATGCAAGGAACTGTAGCATATCACTATTTTTAACTCGTGAAGATGTATTCTAAATCCATGTTAATGCATGCTACAAGTTTAGTTTAATGATAATTTAGTAAGATAACAGAACTGTCAAGATACTGGCAAGTTACTTGAGCATGTAAGACCAGGTGATATGCCTTCAGGATTTTTGCAGTAGGAACAGAGAAAGACCAGTAGTCATTTTACACCACCAAATACAGGTTAGAGTTGTAAGCTCAAATAGGCTAAAAACATAATATCCAGTACTCAAAATTACAAATTGTCCAACACAAATTGGCTTGTCCATTGTGAGAATTCCTAGAGTAGAAAGCATACCTAGGAAAAATGCAGAGCCATAATGCTTGCTCGCTCTCTCCCTCCCACCCCCAACCCCCCTCCCTCTGCTGAACAGGTTTTAAGTATCACATTCCTTCACTATGTTCTAAACTACCCAAAGACGAACTTAGGAGGCCAGCACCTGTAAACTGGGGAGCAAGTGTCAACTTTGATCAGTGTACTTCTCAGGTCTTATACTGTAATTGTCAGCCCCAAACTGGAAATTTACTGCTAAAATTTTATCTGTGGTTTCAATATAGCCCAACAAATCTACTCTAAGGAGAATGAATGATGTGACTTGAACATGAATATAGCAGTCTGAAATACTTAATTGGCTGCTGGACCATTATCATAACTATTATAAATGACACAACATTAACTAGGAAATAATTTCTGGGTATCTGCTCTTGGAGTCACCAAGACTAGATATCTTTCAATAAATATTTAATATTTTAATTTTAATTATGATCTACTATTTGATTTAATATTTAATTAACATAATTAATATTTATGAAGATTGGAAAGAGCTGTACTGTGCCTTGATCAAATATGCAGGTGATCTAAAATGCTGTAGAAGAAAGAGATAAGGCACTTGATATGACAGAATTATAATGACAAAGAAACACTAGGAACCAAGTAGGAAACTAGGATTTCCGCAGTGTTTGTAAAGAAATGTGTGTACATATAGATTACACTATAAAAATATGAACTGTGTGCATATATATACACACCCATCCGTACACACCCACATACCTGCATGCATACGTGTTAGCTGTTAAAATAAAGCTTTGGCACATGCTGACTCTAGTTACAGTTTGAAGACTCTTCAGCCGAAAAATGGCACGAAGAAATCCGCATAAATAAATGAGATAATGTAACCCAAACAAGAAGACTGGAGGCTTAAGTCTAAAGCACTACTGAGAAAAAAATCCCAATGATTCTAACTGCAGTCTACACAGTTCAGACGAGGTGATGTTTTTGGGCATGACGTGGGTGTAGCAATACACAGAAAGACAACAGAAGCAAGAACATTCCTACTGAGCAGTAAGATGAAAGGTTTTTGTAACCAAGGCAGAGGCCTGGTGCATCCTGAGAGCAGAGGCAGACTAACTAAGATATAATTAATATTTGTTTGTCTTAAACCTAGACCTAAGAACACTAGAACAGAATAACCAGTGAGAGTACATAAGGATTTTGTAACATTTTGACAGGACAAGGGGTAACGGGTTTAAATTGAAAGTGGGGAGGTTAGATTTAGATATCAGGAAGAAGTTCTTCATGGAAAGGGTGGTGAGGCACTGGGACAGGTTGCCCAGAGAAGCTGTGGATGCCCCATCCCTGGAAGTGTCCAAGGCCAGGCTGGATGAGGCTTGGAGCAACCTGGTCTAGTGGAAGGTGTCCCTGCCCATGGCAGGGGGGTTGGAACTAGATGATCTTTAAGGTCCCTTCCAACCCAAACCATTCTATGATTCTATGATTTTAACAATACAAATAACAAAACCAAGAAAAAAGCATTATTTTAAATACAGCTAAGCATATATATGTTTACATGTACATATATATGTACCACAGAAGGGCATACAGAGATCTGTGGTACAGTTGCACAAATGGGATAGAGAAAAACAAATCTGTAAGCAGTTAAAATCTGCACAAAAGACAAAGCTGTAGAGCAGGCAGGAAAAATGTTCAGGGAAACAAAAATTATCCTGGAGAAAAAAAAAAAGGCAGAAAGTGTCTCATAAAACCAGAGTCATACTGCAGAATAAGCAATAATAATAATAAGCCTGGCAAAAGCCAGATTTCTAGGACCCTAAAATAAAAATAAATAAAAAACCCCAAACAAACCCCAAACTACAGAAGATGGTGTGAGAAGCACAAAACACTAAGGAGGAAAGACTGCTGGGTGGAGGATGGGGGTGAGAAAGCCTCTTCCAGTTCCAGCTCTCCTTGCTGAAGAGCTCTCAGCTCTCATCACCTGGATTTCTACAACATCAAGGACGATAGCCATCAGCACTATCCATACAGCATCAGATCCATGTTTTTCTGGGTTTGTTTGTTGTTTATCTGGTGGTTTTTTTTTTTTACAGTCAGCTAATTGACAAGATGTTTAAGAAGTAATACTTTGAACCTGTGTTGGTAATGACTGAGAGCGATTTCAGAATTAACCATTAGCAATGTGTATTATTACAGAATATCAATCTTATAAAATGTTGTTTTGAAACTGCCTGATTTATTAGCAACCTAAAAAAGTTACCATTACTCTGACTTCTAATTCCCCAATACATGCAAAGACACACAGCTGTAACATATATATGCACACATGCGTATGTTCAGTTGGAACACTTTCCATGCTTATTTCCAATGATAATACTTTGTCATGACTGGAAAAATCCCAGGGAGTTTGCCACCAGCTATAAATAGTTACTTAAAAATTGTTAAAGCTGATCATAAGCTTTTCAAATTTTTGCTCCAAATAAAAGCCTAACCAGGGATAAGGAACCCTGGAAATGGAACATTGACATAATGACTAATTCAACATGACACGAGGCAGATGGACAAGTAAATAAAAGCTCTGTTCTTCAGAAATATGAACCCAGTTTAAAACCAGTGATTCCTATCCACATCAAAGTAAGTCACATCTGTGTGTAAATGAAAAACGAAATGCAGAAACATAGAGGACAGCTGAAGTTTCATTAGCTACATTATTACGAAACAGTGTCTTATTTTAGTTTGCCTTTTTTTAACTGGGTCAGTATGTTGTCAAGTTAATGTTTACCCCTACCTGAGCCGAATTAAACTCACAGAATATGACATTTCAGCATTGTTGAAAGGTAACATGAACATATGCCCTAATACTCTGTGCATGCCCCATAGCAGTCTGAGGAGGATGCTGGTTGCGGGTAGCAAATGCCAGTTTTCTTCAAGAGGAGTCGTCTCCTTTGGCTCAGACACAGAGCAGACAGCACTCACTGGGAAGAAGGGAGTCGTTCTTAGCCCATGAATCTGACCTTACCTTACCATTAATTACTAAGTGGTGTATTTAGGTTGCCTTTCACGCTCCTAAAAGAGACATGGTAATCTCTGTCTAGAAGTGTCAGAATATCTTTATATGCTTCAGAACACATCATTTTCTACAGTTGACATTTGTAAGGTCAGTCCAACAACCATAAAATGAACTTGGTGAATACGTAATATCATTTGTTTTCCCTTGGGTTGGCTGTTAATCCAATAGATGATGCAAGGCTGTTCTCATCTGCTATATATTCTGGGCTTTCACCCTTAAATGATGAAAGGATGCAGAGTTACTAGCTCTTAGCTGCAGAAAGTTGTATGCTGTTCCCATTGTTTAACTTAGTACGTGGTTCTCACAAAAGAACAACATAAGAAAGGTGGGAGGAACATAACTTACTGAACATCTAAAAAAAAGGACAAGTAGGAGTTGTGCATAATGCACAGAGAAACAAACATAAAAGCGAAAATAGAAAAGGTTTTCTGTATCCTTCCTTAAACATTATGCAAGACAGTCTAGTCTCTACCCATAAAATGAAAAAGGTGGTGAAAAATTATTCTAAAAATTCAGCAACCCGCATCTCTCCAGCCAAATTAACATATGGTCCTAACCAAAAACCAGCAGAAGCTACAACTGATTTTTGCATAAGTTAAATCTGATCCAAATGTCCAGCTCGTGATTGGCATGAACACTTAAGAATACTCTAAGATGTATTTATAATGTTAAATTCATGTTCATAGCACCATGGGGTGGGGTCAGAACACTCAGAATTTTATAGTATCAAGTTCAAAGCATTGTGAAAAAAAATGAGTGAATTTTACATTTGGTATTAACAACCCCATGAAACTTCAGTTTCTAGTGCTAGAAGCCAACATTAATTTCAATTTAACATTAGCACTCTGTGACTTCACACCAGGGGTCAAAAAAACCAATGATTTCATCCTATTCCCCTGTGGTCTACATCTAGCTCAAAAAAATTAAGCCTGTCTGTCCTCATGAAACAAATTCTCAATTAATGCTTCATTTCAATAATTTCCTAGAGGAGTCATTTTGCATAATAAATTTGTTTTGTGTGATGTTGCTCTGTGGAAATGTGCTCCGTATGTTAAAGATGTGTGCAAATAAACTCATTAATATTGCAAGATGAAGGATTTTATTACTTAAACAGTTTCCTACACAAGTGTCTTATAAATTTTGGGGATTGGAAAAATTCCATCAAATATTTCTTTTTTTAAATCAGGGAAATTTACAGATTTCAACACCTTTGGAAAGTAGAGTTTGCAGGTTTTGAGCCTGAAAAAGGCTTCCTTACACAGAGTAACATGGAAATTCCAAAGAACAAGAGTTTTGGCGGATACCATAGCACATTCAGTTAGCATTATGTTTGCTGCTTTAATACCTGTAAATTCTACCTTGTATTTACAAACAAATTTATTAATACTATTCTTATACTTTATTACCACATAAATACTTCATATGAAAATACTTTAAACATTTAAAATACAGTCCATTTTCAGAAAGGTAAACTATATGGTCTCGGGATAAATTGACAATATTAATATACTGTCAATTCCTTTTTGTGTGTAGATGAATGTTGTCATCAGCTACATTTTGGGGTTAGCTTATGCAATAGTGGGAGGAACAAGACAGGAGATAAATGTATCATACCTGCAATGTATAATTAAGAGCAAAATGGAAATGTTGTCCCCACATGTCCTCCAGTGCCTCTACATTTTTTAAATCATTTGCCTTCATTTTATTACAGATGTGCTTGCAGAGTTGTTCTAGGAAACCGTGACCCTCACATGAAAATTGAATTCATTTTCATGCCTGTAGAATCTGATCAATTAACATAACCTCAAACCACTAAACACAAAACTATTTGCTCTACAGAAGCTTCTCTTACCCATATGCCCATCTTCTCATGCGTGAACAGAGACCACAAGACAGAGATTACAATCTGCTTCTGTAATGGGAGAAGATGGCAAAGAACAGCAGCAGACCTTTTTTCCTCATCTTTCTTTTTCAAAAGCACCATTCCACATTTTCATCTTACAGTTTGTACACGTTATCACAGATCTGATCTTCAAATAGGCAGGGATATGCTGCTCCTGCATTCTCCTTTGCCCACAGCCAGTTCCACTGGAAGCTGCCATAATCAAGAGAAGAGCAGGTTTTGCTGCTACAATGGAATAATTCCAGTACAATGAAATTAACTTTAAGGTAATAATAATAACAACAATGTTAATAATACCAAACCACCCCAGACTACTTTTGCCCCATACTCATTGAAGAACTTTTAAAAAATATAGAGGCTTAAAGCCTATTCTCTCCACCTTTATTATATGTAAAGGGAGAAGCTGGGGATTGCCCTGAGCAAAACAAATCTATTTCTCCACATTGTCCATAAAGTGACATTTCATTGCCAATTACAAAAGTAATTTTTTATCTTATGATATGGAAGCCATGAATGAAAGCTGGTGTTTTAGTCCAAATTTATGGAAGATTTCTAACAACACAGAATATGAGTTTTTAGTAGTCCAACTGAAGGCCAGTGAGAGGTTCAGTCGTCCAAAAGCTCTGTATTCTATGTGCAAACAGTGGGAAGTAAAAGCAGTTTTTAATGTTAAAGCCCAGTGAGAGGAGTAAACCAACAGATGTCCACTTACATCCTCTTCCTCACATCCACTTTGGAGTGAATAATTTGAAGAAAAGATGTAGGCCAGATCTCAGGTATAACTGTCACAGGAAAATCCTTCAGCTTTCCACCACTGCAAAAGTTCTTAAGATATCAAGGTATACACCGATGCTTACATTTTTTTCATTTAAAGAACACATTTGATTTATTAACAATTTAATAAAGCTTCTTGCAATAGAATAGAACTTCTGCTATTTAATATCACTATATTTATTTTCTTACTAAGAAAGGAGGCACTAACATGTTTTGTTAATCAACGTTTCCTTAATCAAACTGAACATGCGCTTTGCAGCATTTCTAAAGCTTCCACTTGACCCACAATGACTCACCAGCTAAACCAGAGGAACCCTATTCCATGACTCAAAACTTTACGCAGTATTTAAAAGGCTGGATCGTATGATATGGTTATGATTATTTGCCAGCCAGACTATTTATTAAATGCCTACTTGTCTGTCAAACCAATTAATCTCACGTCAGCTGTTCTTAGGGTGACAACAAAAGATGATGTTGCTGTGGTTCTGGACAACACAGTCATCTGTCACTTAAAATTTCAGAAGTTCTATTTTTTCTGTGTGTTTGTAAAGCATATGCATGATACAGGAGACAGAGACATATATCTATGTCTAATGTATCTTGTATATATTCCTAATCAAGCAGTTATGAAGGAGCTCTTGTGTTAAACAAGTATTTATTTATAAAGCTTTTTTCCCCCCTGTTCATTTGTTTGCGTAGCGATGAGCATAAGAACGGAACCTTGACTAGTGTTCTTAGTGAGCAACAGAACACCGTAATAAGAAATAAAATATAATAGAAGTCACAGGGATAAATGAATATTCAGTAGGGAATGTGGAAGCATATATGCTTGAAAAATACAGAGAGGTAACAAATATCACTTTAAAAAGCGTAGCGCATGCTTTGTAACATTTCTACTTTCTAACACTCATGTTCAATTAGCTCCGCTTATGTTAATTTTTATGTCAGATATTTCAGTATTAAGGAAGTGTTTTAACAAGATTTTTACAGCTTGATTACAGATGAAGATGGCTACATTCACAACTGAATTTCAAAAAGCAACAATTTCAGTAACTGATACGATGTATGCAAATAAAGAATGAGACTTTAACATGCATTAAATTGACTATAATGGACTTCTGGGAAATAGCTTTTGCAACAACCACCTAAGGTATAAAAAAATTGTGATTTCAAAGTAGGAAACAATTGTAACTGGTTTTCTTTCCAATATCAGGAGTTCACAGAAACAATATGCATTATTCTAGTTTCTAAAACATTTTATCTGGAAGGCTCTTTATATGTTCCTCTTCTGAGTCCTCTCTAATAAGAGGCAAAGAGAACAAAATATCAGAAATTATCTTGAGACTAGTCTACTGCATCAGCAGAAAAGAGTCTCCTATTGTGTGAAAAGCCAACAGTAAGAGATCTGGAGATTCAGGCACTACACCTTTCTTTTCACAGTTCAATTCCTCGGAATTTAGCTTTCTAAAACACTGAGGCTTTTTACAGTTCTACTCCTAGAGTCAAAAAAAAAAAGCCAATTCCCAGAATAACCCACCCCAAAACAAAACACCAAACTCATTTGCGCTAATGCTTTCTCAATGCATGCTTTTTACAAAGTTACCTAGTACCTGATTTACATCCAATTGAAATGTTCCAAACATTTAGTTATATTCATAATTCCAACCATTTTTAAATCAAAACTGTCTTAAAAACCATGATAGATAACGAAACGTGGCAACAGTCTTTGACTGCCATGATCCTTCAGAGACATTTTCATTTCGTAACCCTGATCTCGGAGCATGAGAAAGGTTATGTGTGCTGACCCAAAGATTTTATTTTTTATATCACTAATTTTCCTCTGATTTTCAGAGGACATTTGACAAAAAACTGCTTAATTTCCTTATTCAGTTAGATGACTGGCAGTCCCTTAATTCCACTCACACTGTCCTTGATGTTTGTATCTGTAAATATCTGTAGACCTTTATGAACCACATAGGTGCGTCTTTAACTAAGCCATGCATATTTAACTCAACGTAACTCTTTTCTTCTAAATTATTCCCTTACTCTCCAAATAACTTCTCATGCAGTTTTCTAAACTCACTCCCATTGCCCTCAGCAGGATCAATCTTGAAATGTTGATAAGAGCAACTCAGTCTTGTTGGAATTGACTTCTTATGAATCACAGAAAGATAGCAAATATTGAATGTAAGGAGTAAATATAATGCCTCAGAATTTTGGTCACAAGACCATTTTGTATTAATTTGTATTCACTTGCGAATGTGAACACTTACATTGAAATGGGATGGAGTGCCAGTTCTCGGTGGAATGATGAAGAATGATATACAGTGGGGAATATGCAGGAAAGCATGGTATTGCCACTCTTCTCATTTTTAAGTTGTTCATTCATAAAGCAGAACTGGTACATACACAGAATATTCATATACATGTACTTAGAAAATTAAAAATATGGCAGAAAGTAGTGAAGAGGCATTCACCTTGGAATAAAAATTGAGCATGCGAAATGCAACCAAAGAAAGGGGAATTTGTAGAATGGACTACCATACCCATATTGGCTTAAGGTAACTAGCAAAAGTAACAGTGTGTGAAAATTCAATGAAACAGGCAAATAATCACTCTGGTACATTTGTAACCCGACTGTTAAGGCAAATTGGCCCATTACAGGAGAAAATCCTGTGCATTGCATGTCCTGAATAAAATCTTATGTCAAGTCCGTAACTTGTTCATTTGTAAGTGCTCAAAATTTCAAATAAATCCGGTGCTTCTTGTTTAAAATGTAAGCTAGAAAGTGTAACAATTTATTTCTTCTCACAAAAAAATACCATATAAGAACTAAAGAGAGCACCACAGGTCTCACAGCATGAAACAGCTGCAATTTTACAGAGAGAAAACATGAGAGTTAGATGAAGGATGGAATTTTAGTCATATATCTGTACGGTTCAAAGTATTGTTTTGGAGCACAGATGCCACAATTAATAAAAATGCATGAGATTTTGGTCAGACGATAAAAAATACGAAATGCGGAACTCCTACTTTCAGACACAATTATGCAGTCAATGTATGCAGCCTGGAGTCAGGTATGGAAATCCTTCCTTGTGGTGATATGACTGAAGTATTACAATTCATACTAAATTGTAAGCAATTATACTGCCATCTAAGAAAAAGGGAGAAAGAATAAAGGAGAAGAAAAATTAGAAGCATTTTAAAACCTAGTCTAAGTGAAGAAAACCCAAAACTGCTGTAGGAGCAACCTTACTATAGCAGGTTTATTAATAAAATTAACCCTAAGAGCTGTTACCCAGAAGAAAAGGCTTTAAACACACTCACTTGGTTTGTATCCCAGTATTTCTTTTATACACTGAAGTTCCTCCAAAACTCTGCACAGCGGCACACGTTCAGCTGTGCCAGCTTATTTCAGACATGAGGGACTCCACCTTCTCAGACATCCTGCTACCCTAGTAGGCCTCACATCAGCTTGGTGATATATTTTCCTTACACTGGAACCTCAAATAAACTATTCCATATCTATGCCTTCTGGAGGGAATACTGCACATAAAGAACAATTTTGCCATCTTTTAATATCTTCCTTGTGCTCTTGCCAGTGAAGTTACATCGCAATCTATCAGATTAAGGAAGCAGGATGGTGAAATGATAATGAAGTATGAAGAGGTTCCCTGAGTGTCTTTACAACAAGAAGCTCCCATTAGCAGACTCAAGAGAGAGATGACATTCTCTTCTGCCATCTCAGTGTGGTCACTGCCTGCGAGTCATTCCTAGGCCATTAACAATGGCTAGTGTCCCATCAGGGCAAAACTCAAGTGAACGAAGCTGTATTATTCAAAATGGTAAGCATCTGCTACTGAATCTTTGTCAGTTATTTCCAAATAGTGAATTAACTAGTGATTTTTTTTTTCCTGATCATGCATGTAAGAACAAACAAACATTCTCAAATGTTTTGAAGTCAGTCATATTTTTTTATCCAAGTGACTAAACCCTGATCCGCATTTAGAGATTCAAAATGCAGATGAAAAATTTAACAGTAGAAAATTACACTATAACTGATTAAGCTAATTCAACTACTTGAGAGGCATGCATTTCAAATTATACAGCTGTTCCTAATAATCAGAGTAAATGCTAATGTGATCAGTCACAAGAGTGATGCAATCAGAGCACCCTGTTATACACTCACTTTGTTCCCCTCAAGCTTTCATCCTCCTCTTTCAAAAATCTTGGAATGAGAATGACCCACTTCCAAACTTCAGAAATGGAGAAATCCAACACCAGTTTATAATACATCAGTTATTCACTGACCTGACCTACTCTGAAAAGGCCTTTTTCTCTTCCTTGGCTAGAGAAATAGCTGTCAGGATATATTTAAGCAGAAGTTTTTATAAATTTATACCCCTCTTGACTCCCCATTGAAGCTCATGAAATATTTCTTCAGGTGTATATTGTGCTTAAACAGTTGAGAGCTGCAACTTTTATTTCAGATTTGGGAAAAACAGGATTCAATTCTTTGGGACCAAATGCTGTACTGTAGCAAGAAATAGGTTAAATCTGGGGGGCTGCTGAAATCATGAAGAACCTTTCTACCCTGTTTGTTTCTGATCCTTTCACCATCTGGTGAGCATCTCTGAAAAGTACTGATTAACTTACACATTTTGAAAACTAAAAGAAAACCTATGTGATTCAGCTGAAACTGATCAAGAACAGTATGCACAATTTTAGTAAACACACAGCAGTCTGCCTGAACAATAGACATTTTGTAGAATGCTTTGAAGTAATTCTAAATGCAAGCTACTACTGTACGCAAGATTCTATATTACCTTTTTTTCCTGTTAAGATAGTCCTTTAGGAGCTTTAGACAGCCACACTCCTTTTTTCAGAAATACGCCTTGTTCCATGAAAAATTTTTATTTCCATAAATTTTGGACTTAAAAGATGTGACAGCTGAAGTAACAAAAGACATGAAATCAAGGTCTAAATTTGCTACAAATTCCCCTAAGGTTCAGGGACATGTCTATCAGGTTATGCCAGTCTCTTTACAGGTATGCTTTCTCATAACCATAGCATTACCAAAATTATCAAAGATCACGAGACAGTTCTCTTTTATGAACGTGTGAAAGTCAGCAACTACACCACTAACACAAAAAAGACCAAATTACACAATCAAGCCTCACAAAATTTGTGTGTGATTTGACATATTTGCTCCATGGAAAGCTAAAACTGCATTAGGTATGTAACTCCTTTCCTCATTAAAAGCACAACCCTAGAACAAATGTGAACCATGGATCCACTGTAATTATGAATGCAGAGATATCTTCTATAATGCTGTGTTTTGCCTAGGTGTCTGTCCTCTTACCTGTGTAGTTGTCTCTTCCTTGGTAGAGGAAAGAGGACTCGACCTTTCTGGTGATCAGAAACAAAGGGTCACCTTTGTGCACGTTGTTTATGCCAAGCGAGGTATTTATTTGTTGGATGATCCCCTATTGGCAGTTAATGCACATGTTGGAAAGGCTCGTTTTGAGCAACACGAAGAGGCCCTTAAAAGAAAACAACAATACGGTTGGCAATGCACTGACTACAGGAGACAAATAGGTATTTTTCCTTCATTTATGATTTTTGTGGTATAAAATGTGCACATGTATGTTTACAAGATAGGAATAATCATTCTAGCAAGATATGCAAATAAGGATCAGAGAGACATGGCTTTCTTTTTAAAAAGGAATAGAAAATGAACAATACATCCAAGATTACTACTGTAGGTGCATTCAGGGGAGAAAAAGAGGGAGTAATAGATAAATACAAAGTGATTACATTTTCAAGGGAAGAGACATTTTTGCAGCAAATCCGCTATGGAGCTCAGTAACAAGATAAAGTTGACACCAAAAAGTAATTTTTAACTTCACACTCAGTATCTACTGAGATGAAGAGCTTACGAGTTCTGTCAGTCTCGTCTCAGAAGACGACCAACCTGCATGGCTTTAGATTGGTTTCTTTTGATTCTGAGTTTTCTTTGTGGCCTGAAGGATTGGAAATGTGTTGGTTGTTTGTTTGCTTTTTTAGAGCAAGTGCCTTTCAGGAAATAAAAGGAGTGACCATAAAGAGTTAGATGCTGTATAAATGTCTAAGGGCACACCTGTTTAGAAAGGTAAATCATTAAATAAAAAGAACTTCTTTTTGGCAAGCTAACTAATTACCCTGTACCAACAAGGTAAAATAAGGACTCTGAACGAGAGCAAAAATTTATTAGTTGCATCACCTATGTGGATTCTGCCCACTGATCATTCCGAAACAGTTTAAGCAAAGGCTTAAGCTAGTTGTCTTCACCGATAGCTGTTCTCTTTTGAACATCTAAACCAGCTTGACCTGATTCCTCCTTTGCCCCCAGCACAATGTGGGACTCTGAAATTCCTAGTCTCAGTGGACAGGCAGAACCATACTTCTCCCTCATCTACTTCACTTCTCCCACTGCAAAAAAAACCCTACAAGTCTTTATCTGGGACCAATATTATTTTAACATTTCCATTAATGACTTAGAGCGGGTTTGACTTTAACTATTTAAACATCATGTTAACTAATTTCTGAACATTTAGTAATCCTCAACAGATTTCCTACTCATGAACTTGGCCAGTCTGCCTTTGAAACCAAGCATCCACAATTTCTCCAGGTTTACTGCATATGGTATGAAAAACCATCACCCTTGGCTCAGTTTGCTTCATCTTGGGCATCCCAGTTATCATATTAAACACCAACCACTTAATTCCTATCCATCCTCTGCATTTTACTCTCATCTTTGCAGACCTCTATGACATCATCCCATAGTCATATTCCTTGTAGCTTGAAGGTTCATTTCAGAGATGACAAATCACTTTAAGAAGATTCTGCCCTCCAAGTTCAGTTCAGAAAAAAAAGCAGGAGGGGGGGGCAAATAGATTTATAACTACTTTCAAAATTTGGGGTTTGCATTTGTTTCTATTGACATTTTATTTTTGTCAAGGATGAGAAAGGAAAACGGAATATCAATACAGTTTTGTATGCATCATTCTTAGTAAGTACACATAATTTGTCACAATTTGTTAGTCATTCAATAACTGCTACAAAACTGGAAGGAGTACTTGCCATACAGCAGCATTTAGCAGAAGCAAGCATTTCACATGAGAGTAAGTAGATTGGACAAAACATTCCAATGAAATAACTAACACGAAGGTTCTTTTGTCTGGTTATTGTGCTAAAACATGCTTAATATTGGCTGATGCTAGCACAAAAGTGATCACATACATTCTGACAAAGAAATTGCTTTGTACCTCCTATACACCAACTTGTTCAAGAAGAGACGCAGGAGGTCTCCTCCTTTCATTCAAAACTAAGGTGCTCAGTATCAAACTGTGTTATTCTTTGTTTCAGCTAAATGTCCCTGCTTTAACTTCACTGAAACGTGACAAATTCACTACACCAAAGAACATGTTTTTCAAAAAATGAAACTTAATGAAACTTTTGACATAAACTAAAAAAGCAGATTGCTTCTTTCCTCTACAAAAAGAAATATTTTAGTAGAAAAAAAAAATCATTGAAAGAAATAAAGAAAAAGGAACAGTGTATAGCCAGAGTGAAGATAAAGCAGCTAACACTTGCATCCCACTAGGATATTAGACTTATCAAAATCTGGAACATCGTGGTCTTTGTTAAATGCACTGACGTAAGAAATGGGCAGCTGCACTTAGATACGGTGGGGACATTTCCAGGCTATTTAATATGAGATTATGTTTAGTGGTGTCATGAGTTGAGCCCAGCTGGCAAGTAAGCCCCACACAGCCGCTTACTCACTCCCCCTTGATGGGATGGGGGACAGAATGGGAAGAGTACATGTGAGAAAGCTCATAGGTTGAGATAAGGACAGTGTAATAGGTAAAGCAGAAGCCATGCACACAAGCAAAGCAATCCAAGGAATTCATTCCCCACTTCCCGTGGGCAGGCAGAGGTTCAGCCATCCCCAGGAAGGCAGGGCTCCATCACACCATCACTCTGAATGTGTCTCTCCCCTTCTTCTTCCCCCAGCTTTGTATGCTGAGCATGATGCCATATGGTA
>NW_010254024.1:25966-61695 GCF_000690775.1 Eurypyga helias
GGCAATTGTTATCAAGAATTATTAGAAATTTTTCGATGATTTATACCTTTATTGATAAGGTTGGGGTTTTTTTAGTGATCAACAGAATAAAAGAACTGAGACCCACTGTAAATTTCTACATGTGTATTAAAAATTTTTAGCATCCCTGCTGAATTTATGCCCAGTGTGTGTTGCTGACTGTTTGAATGCCAGGTCTTTTTAAAAGGTTCAGATTCTTTATGCAGTATACAGTCATTCTTCTTTATAAAACACAAAATATCTCTGTCATTAATTTAATGAAAAGTCACTCACAGATCGTGCATGAGACATATACACACAGGAACAATTTTGTTTAGTAGGAGTCTGCCCCTTTGCGTGCTTCTGACAAACCTCAAGCTAGATGTTCCCCTGTACGTGAACTACATTTTGATGTTTTTATTCAAATTTTATTTGGGCAGAATTGACATTAATGAAGTGAAGCAAACAAGCAATTATACTCTCAATTCCCGTAGTTTAAATAACTCAATACAATAAAAACATGGCATTCATGTGATATGAGAGCGCCTTGTATAAAGCCTACAGACCCACGGCTTTTTCTACACAAAAGAAAGGTAGGTGCCTTGTACTTCAGTTTTCCTGTTACTGTCCACTCCTATCCTTCTATCAGTGAAAACTTACATCATGGTTCTGTTTCTGTATATTTTTAAAGGAAAACTACACATTTTGGATAATAAAACAAACACTGTTGTGCTGGAAAGTATTGTCAGATAACGCTGAATATACTTTTGTCTATTAATCTATGGAGTCAGCTTAGTGACCACGATCATACTAAGCATCATTGAAGGGTTTATTTTTTACAAGGCAGTATTTAAGGCTCCTTCTATATTAAATGATAATTTATTTTGTAAGGTAGAGCAACTATCTTGGTGTTTACAGTTGGTAGAGAATACTCACTGAATATTTATCTGGACTTTCTTAAAAGCTGAAGGAAAAACCAGCAACTTAAGTGAGATTCATCCTGTCCTAATACAAAATGCCTGAAACGTGAAACAGTCCTCTGGAAGTGTGTACTTATTTCCACTGACTTTGAGGAGAGCTTAGGTAACAGGCTTGGCTGCAGAGATCTACATTATAGGTACCTGAAGCAGATTATATGAATCTCAGTCTTTTGTATCAGGTTTTCTACTATATTACAATAAGTACTACCTATAAAAACCTCATAATCTTTTAATCTTCATAAAATGTCTAAAATCCTCTGACAAGGTCTCGAAGTAAAAACTATCATTCTGTGTAACCTAAATCTATAGCAGCACCTCTAATCTGCTTTAAATTGCCATTATTCGTGTACAAGTCACAGAGCTAAGTGGTGATAGTAGGTCTTGCTATGAAATCATCAAAACCTTGCTATCCTGGCTCTCAGGCATTTATTTTGGTTTTTGCTTTACTTAGGAACACAAGAGAAAGACTAAGACATGAAAAAATTTATTTCACTTTCAAAAGCTGCTTTATAAGTGCTGATGTTGTAAAAAGTGTTTGCTACTCCTACAATTCTGATTTTAGTCCAGACTAAAGCTATTGTACACATTACTACATAAACTCGAAGTAAAAGACCAACTACCATCTGGTTCTGTTCTTTCCCTTTTATCCATGGATCTTACAGAGTCCAATGAGTTTCTTTGATATAACTCCCACTGGCAAGCTAATGAACCTTTTTTCCTAATAAAATGGATGAATTGGATGTGAACCTTCCATTTCATGCTGACAATTTTTTGCAGCAGTTTCAGGTTGACTTTATTCTAATCAAAATAGCTCGTTTTTCCTCTCTGCTAATTGCAGTTGCCATCGTAGTTAAAAAGAAAAAAGAAAAAAAAAAGCTAAGTTGATATACAATTCTCAAGAGATTTAAAGTGATTTGAATTATCCTTTTTGTTTGACCTACAGAAATTAATAGTGAATGCTTTTGTGTTTTATTCTTAAACTTCAATTTGGCAGATTCTTTTTTAAAGGCTTATTAAAGCTGAGAACTGTAGAACAAAGTATCTAAAATAGCAAGCACATCCAGCAGGGCAAGCTATCAATTGTTCTCTGCTTTTTGTGTCAAGGGCTGCATTCAGGTTTTGGTTAAGCCCTTTGTTTCCAAAAGTAGCTTCATCTGTGCAGAGTGCTGTTTCGGAGGTACATGTTGGCCACTGCTGCCTGTTCACCCTGAGTCCTACAGCTAGCAACAAAAGATCCAGAAATAGGCCAGGTTAGCAGGAGTGGCAAAGTGAAGTGGCTGGAAATCTACTGCTGTAGCACATGATATAGAGCATCCAGCAATGCAAGAATTCAGAAAATTCAAAGATAACTTCTCACATTCAATCATCACTCCAGAGAACCCAGTTGTTGGGTTGTTTTTGAAAGGCATATGGTTGCTTAGACATGTTGCTGTTCTTCAAGCTTCTCTCCCCTTCCAACATCAATTGCAGCATTTTCTTTTTTTCTTGTATGTGTTGTCATATTTGACTATTCATAATGCATCACTAATGAAAGCACACAAAAATCACGAGAGATTTTTTCAGGGGTGAGGATCTTGCATGATTTTGTTACTAATGGTTATGAGTACTGAAATATGTCAGGAGATTCTGAATACCACAAATGTTATCAGTAACATTTTCCTACGCTAAAACCTTCCGGGAGGTAGGTACAGAAATAGAAAGTGCGGCCAGAGTTTTCAACTGCCTAGTGACCTGAAATAACCTGAAGGGAAACAATTCAGATGCTGGTAGCTACTCCCTCAAACAGGCTTTTAAGGATGTCTTAAGCTAGACTCCTAAACCAGGTTTTGATGAAACTGCAAGCTAGAAGGCTGGCCTAACTTTCTACTACTATGCCAAACCTAGATAAAATTGCTGTCCCTCTGCTCAGGAAATACAGGAACTACTTTCTTGTAGGTTTCTAAGGGTGCAAAACATTTTAAAAGTTAGAATTAAGAGATGACACCACAGTCTCAATTTTCTCTCAGTTGAAAGCAGAGGCTGGAAGAACAGAGTTCTGCATTCTTGGGACATTCAGACAAAATTACACAGCACAAATTATTTGAGCATTGTCAGTTGTACACACAATGCCAAGTTTCAGTTCAAGTTGCCTGCATGAAGCAGTATCATTACCAAATTATCAGTTGTGGTTTACACCCAAGGGTTTTACTAGCACATATAATTAGTACATTGTGTTTATATTGTGTTGCAGACTTTGTGAACTATCCACGAACTAAAAAGAATGACAAAATTCAGTAAATTACCACTTGTCTCATATAGCCTCCTCTATGCAAGGTCTCAGTGCAATTCATGCTTATGACAGAAAAGACTATCAAACCGTAAGATAAATACAATTGAAAATTCTTGGTTTCATTTTTGCTCTAATTTAGATAGGTAACAGTGCCTTTAAATTAAGATGACTGTGGATACTGTAAGCCGATATTCCACTCTGGCTCTGATGAAACCTCAACAAAGGGATAAAAGAACGTTTCCATCAAAGTTACCATGTTACTCAAGCAAAGCTCCCATAGCTTTTTACATTTAGAAAATGAGTAGCTACAGGAATGGTACCAGTGTCCACTAGAGACCCTCAAAAGAATTTAACAAACACCATTAAGTCCCATTTCACTGGGCCAATTTTTAAACAAAGTACATACTTTTACCTTGTAAAGCAATAAGGTTCAGTGACTCTCCTTAGTTGTTTACTAAAGCAACAGACATAGCTCTATGTATCCTCAGGGAAGTGGTCTCAAACTAAGGTGGCTTGTCCAGAACCCAGGATATAAGGGAGTAGAGAGCATTGAGCTCTCCTTCCCGAAGTGCTGCATCAACATACGTGACATTACATTCTATCATCCAGGTAAAACAAGCAATTTGCAGGTTAATGTTGCTAAGTTATGTTGATAGATGTAATTTTCTTATTTTAGCCACTGTTTATACTACACAGTTCAAGACTTAAAATCTCTTGGGCTACATTCTCTCCCACTTATGTTCAGACAGCATTTTGCAGGCATGCCAAGGTACAGCAACAGACGGGAGAGGTAGGAGCCCATGCTTTGCAAAGAGCTCTTGTACAACACAAAGTTATACATATAGCTGATCTACATGTCATCGTTACTAATTATGTATTTCATTTCACATTAATGCCTTTCCAATAGCTTCTTAAACTCACTTGTAATAGCTTTTTTAATTAGATTGGAATTATTTCACTAAGGGCAAGGCAGAAGCTGTATTTCCTTTTTGTATCTGTATCACATTTAGTACAGTACGTCCCTAAACCATTACTTTCTTTGTGTACCGTTAAATAAAAAATAGAAAAGCAACTGTTCTAAACATGGGTGTTTAGAATATGTAACTCTTTTTAGAATGTGTAAGGGAAAAAAAAAAAGTATCTGCTTCAATTCATAAAAGGAATTAGAATTGCTTCCTTCATAATAATTAGACGTGTTATTTTTGTCTTGATAATCATCATTGTACAACCTCAGGTTAGTGCTTCGGTTGTTTGTTTTTGTTGTTTTTTTTTTTTTTAAGAATTTTTCACTCCAAACATTTCACATCACAATAATGCTGTGATAAAGCAATAAGCATTTTTCCCCATCTTAGCCTTTTTTCACTTCAGTCTTACTTCTGTTTAAAATTCAAGCATCATCTAAAAATGAGCATAAAAAAATGAACACACCATAGTATCATTGCTACTTGATTGTTAGTAGCGTTACTGTATATATGTTTAGCTAAAATTTCACACTAAATGTACTATTTATTGCGTTTTAATAACTCCGCAATATCTCCTAAAAGTAAGAAAGGCCAGAAAAAAAACACAGGACTTGACATCAAACTGTGAAAAACATTTTTCTAGCTACTGCAGCTTGGCAGTCTCCACAGGCAGTTCTAATAGCCTGGAAATTGCCTCGAGGTCTATCACTGAATTCTGTTGTTGATGAGCTTTTATATTGCTTCATTCTTAGGCAGCCTTTTACTTTGATTAGTCACTTTTCTTTCCTCAACAGAGCTACTACAGAAAGAAGTGAACAAAATGGGGTTTTCCAATAATTATATCAGATTTTTTTCCCCTAGTTTAATTATAGCTGAGTGGACTTCTCCAGGATGTGAGAGAGAACAGGAACTGAGACAGACTCAAAATTTACTTGGGTTGACGAGATAACCGATTATGTCCTGGTAAGGCTACCTGTAAATGTGGCAGAAAGACTACAGTTTACACAGATGTTTAAGAATACTGTTTTATCAGAATTTAAAAGACATTGTGTGCACATTAAATAACAAGTGTGTCATCGCTGTCCCGTCGTGCCCCCTCAACTGTTCTTGAGCCTCCCTTCAGAATACAGTATGGCATCCAGCCACATCATGAATTAATGCATATCTGGTCTCCATTCAGGTTTCTCCTCCCACTCTCCTCACTAAAACTCTTCTCCATCTACTCTCAGTATATACTTCCTTTTCACAGGACCACAAGTGTCATATTTCATACTGTTTGGTAGTCTTGGAATACCTTGCTCAATTTATTGGCAAAGTTACCATACCAACCTTTGTAAAGCTACCTTCATAATATGCCATCTCCTTAAGAAGAATAATTAAACGGAAAGGTAAATGCAGCCATTCTTAGAAATGGGTAGGGATTAATTATGTAACATTGCTTGTAGGAGGCTAGTATACTTTATAAAAATACAGGGGTTTTTTTCTTCAGAATAGTAATGGTTCCCAAAATATTAATACTTAGGCATTGGGAAACCAGGACTTACCCTGTTAGGTTCTGTAAGTACTTGAGCACAGAAAAACTTGGAGAGGAGGAAAAAAACCCAAACAAACAAAAAAAACCCCACCCACAACCACAAAACATGAAAATACTGTATTATAAAAGTTAAGATAAAATGTATGGTTATTTGACCACTCCAAATACTTAAAAATAATTGGTACTAATCTGGCTCCATTATCTTGCATTTTGCCTTTTTTGAAGGCTATTTCTTGCTCCTTGCCCCAACAAAAACACCCAAAACCAAACCAACCAAAACCAACACACTCGGACACCTACAAGCAGCTATTGAAAATTGAAAGGTCTTGTTATACTGTTGCAGTAGCGCTCACAACCTCATGTGCGGTATTTTTCTTAGAGCTGCATCAATTACGTAGCACCAAAATTATACAGCCGAAGTTCCTTAAATGCAGAAATTGTTTAATCAAACTGAAATTAATTGCTGATTGCTCCAAATCCACTTAATGCTTCTAAATGCCATTATTTGCCCTGTTTCCTTTATGGTAGGGATATATGGATTACCGGCCAAGCCCCTTTGAGCCCCTGAGCAAGACAGCTCACACAGGACCTGGTTTAGCAACGGCTCTCCAGGGCTTCTCATTTGTTTACAAGACATTTGTTCAACCAAACTGACACACAGAGACCAGCAAAGCCTCCAACTGTATTCCCCTCATGCATCTGTGCAGCCTGTAAACTCCATGCAAACAGAACCGTTATTACATTTCTTCTTCTGACTTTTGCTTATCCTCCCTCAGGGCTACTCAGGCCTTTTTCAAGTTTTGAGCCTGAGCAGACACAGCTGGAACAGTCTGCTTCGGACTGGGGAGGCCCCCCTCCACTGAAAAGCTTCGGTTTTCTCTTGACATTTAGTACTTCAGTCCAAAACAGAGCATGGCTTTTCCCTGGGGGGTTGGCTGGCAAACCATGTACAGTATAAGCATCTCCAGGAAACAGCAAGTGACCCCTGTGTTCATTAAGGTGGCACCATTTCTAGTCTGATACATTTCTCGGGCTGGATGCTGAGCAAGAGGGGTGTGCAAGGAACAGATTTCTTTTTTGGTTTTAGTTAAGTTATAGCCCTTTCTAATTTTGTCTCTGAACTATAATCAGGCTGGGGAGGCAGTCTTTTTAACTGTAACAATGTGCCTTTTAAATCTCAAAAGCCAGCAGTATTGGTTTAATGAACTTCTGTTTACCACTGTCGTTTTATGAGTAGAAACCCAAAAATAATAGTCATCTGAAAAATATGCCACAAGTAACTTACTTTATCAATCCTTTAGCAGCTAAGGAAGAAAAGACTAACTTCAACACAATGAACATTCCTCAATTACAAATCAACCTCCCAGAAAGGTGAACATAAATGCTTGAAACCTGCTGCAAGTATGCAGAGGGATGTGACCAGACGGCACACAGATAATACGTAAAAACACTACTGACAGGATTCGCCGTTTAAGGGTTTGAGTCCTACACACAGAGGCAGATGGATTTCTCTACCAATTTACGTAACGATGAACAGACCAGTTCTCTGCCTGTCTAGAATTTGACAAATCACACAGACCAGATTTCATTAACCTCAACCCCAAATGTCCACAATACCAAGTCCTCTGCTTTCCCACGGATGATCAAACTACACACTTCATTTCTTCTAAGCAATTCCAGTGGGCAGAGATTCTCAAAAGCTAAATGTGAGGCAATGTCTCCTGACAAAACAGTAGCACAGCCTCTCCCCTGTTCTAGCAAGCAGACATTGTTCTTCAGTTTTTCTCTGCTTACAGTCAAATTTGACTACTCTACTCCACATTCTCAGCCTTTTATGAAGATCACCAGACCTCTCCTAAACCAGAGCCAACAGTAACACAAAGCTGGCTAGCCACTAGCCGTTAAAAAGACCTGCTCCCATTAACTTAGAAAGAGGGTTTGTTGCCTTTATCCTTGTATCCCCCAAGATTCCAGCTACGTAAAACTTCAACTGTTTAGCACCTTCCAATGTTTGTAATCAGTGTTGAATGCTCTGCAGTGATGCAAGGGGCTGGAACAGTGTGAAACTTTTCTTTAAATAAACAAATACTCAATTCCTTTACATGTTAAACAGTCTTTCATTAGCTAACCTCACTTGACCAGACTAATTGGCAGAAAAATTATACATTTCTCTGTTTAGCTCTATTTGAATAAATGTGAACAATGTCAGTGCTAATTAAGTGTAGATCAAGAGCTATCATTCCACTACTCAAAATGTAAATTTCCCTCAAAAAGACTTGTAAATAAGCGGTTACTGCTTTATGCTGCTTAAAACTGTAATTGGGCAGACCTTGGGAATCAAAGAGCTTTTAACAAATCACAGTTGTGCTGAAGAGGGAAATAAATACAGATACGCTAATTTTTTCATTATTAATAGTCAGTTTGTTAGACTACACATCATTAGCAAATTAATTTCAAAAAGGAATCTAAGGCAGCCCTAAAATGCTGTCTTGATTCTAGTTTTCCACATGTGGCCAGATTTTCAAAACCACCGACACCTATGTGTGTGTATATAGAACTGGAATAAATTGAGAGGAAAAACCCTCAGTTCCATCTTGGACATTTAAATGAAGTTAAACTTTCACAACAAACTCAGTTGCCATAGTGACAGTCAATACCAGGTTTTTAAGAGTTCAGAATATGATTTTTTTTTTAAAAGACCACCAAAAAAACCCCTATTCTTAGCCCTCTATCTTGCTAAAGTGCTAGAAGCTTTCAAGATAAAACCAGACTGAAATGGACTTGTTTCTTACTCTTATAGGTCGTTACATTAAAATCTACAGCACTTTCTACAACCTCAAGCAGATAAAAGCACCAAATAAAGGAATAGGATAGAAATTACATTTTTTAACTCTTCCCCCAGTATAACCACATAAACCATCCCGAGTCTGTTGGAGATCCATAGTGACTGCATCCCAATGCAGAAGTGATATGCAACAGCTTACAGAATATTTGTCTTCAATGTAAACAAACATCTAGATGAACAGAGGAACACCTGTATTTTAATCTCATTTTAACTGAACGCACTTGACCTTTTAATGAGAACAAGTCTTGGAGCAACCTGGTCTAGTGGAACATGGCAGGGGGGTTGGAACTAGGTGATCTTTAAGATCCCTTCCAACCCTTCTATGAACTTGTGAATGACAGAAGGAAGTTACTTCAGGACCAGAGTGAACGCTGGTTTCAAACCATAAACATAGCTGTTGTGTATTATTCACCAAGGTCAAAGGCAGCATACAAACATGACATAATATTTAATATTTTAAACATCACTTTTCAAACCTAACTGTTTTTTAAAAACACAGAATAGATATAAACTCTCATTTTTAAACATCACAGACTTCGAAGTGCTTATCAGCAGCATCAGGTTTGTCCCAACATGTTTTGAGACTCTGAGCTGAAGCTTATGAGAATTCTTTTGGTGCTCGTAATCAAAGACTTTAAAGATAATTCAGAAAGCACTGTGTAAACTCCTGCAGCATTTCACTGAGCCATAGTAACCGTACAGCCACTGCCAGGGGATGCTTGGTGCCCATGAGAACATGCTCGGCCCCCAAAGGCCAGGCTGCCGCTGCATCTCTGTATTGTCCTGGATTTGGGAGACTTCTGTTTATAGATACAAGTCAGTTCTACCATTATAGTTTTAAATCACTGGCCATAATTTAAATCTGATGCCCAAATGAGGATGCATCAGTATATACATACATGTATGTCTCTACATAGACCATATAATAATGTGTATATCTATATAGCTAGTACACATGTATCAGAAGAAACATATCAGGTATATGAACCAAGATACAAATTAGAATTTCACAGTGTCTGCATTCAGAGTAAATGTTCCTTGGGGCTCAGACTACATCTTACTATGGATACATTTAGTGCATGGAAAAAAAACCCCACACCATAAAAGGGGAAATTTCCTTCTAATATTTGGTTAACAGCACTCTGAATCCAGATCATAACACAGAATCATCTCTGGTCTGTGCTAGCTCCTCTGAATCCATTCTAATCTGTACAAAACGGAAAAACCTAGTTCTTGACTGCGGTGACACAGTATGACAGGGTTTGGCGTTAAAAAAGGGACTGTTCTTGCTAAACCACAACAGAACTACAGTCTAAATCAAGCACAGATAAAGGACAAAAGAAAGAAAAAACAAGGTGAGATAACTGACCAAAAATCACCTCACAGATTAGTAACCAATCTCTCGCCATACATTATTTCAGTGGGTTTTCACTGTCTATAGCCTCATCTTGCATTTTCATGGGAGTTAAAATCCAGATCTTTTGTATATTATCTAAGAATAACCCTAACATGATATTCTAGGATAAGAGTTGTCAATAAAGTAACTTTGTTTACTGTTACTCAGTCTAAAACTATATTATAGTCTGCTGGCTCTAGAAGAACTTCTGCATTGTCGCCTTTTAAGACTGCATTTTGGGCTCAGGAGAAGATACCATATTGTAACCAGCCAAGCATCAGAAGTAAGAAGAAATAACAGCAACAGGAGGAGTATTAAATGAGGACACAGTGTAATTCCTTTTGTATGGAAGCTGCATTCAGTACTGTCCTTCCTACTCCACAGACAAGAAGAGCACAGTGCAGAAAACAATCAAAGGTATTTCATTTAATCACTTGAAATGCACACTACCTTCCAAAATGGAGATTAACATTTCATTTTATAAAGGTGAGCAAACACATTGCAATGCTATGGTCTGTGAGCTATATTCTACCAAAATTACGTAGTCACAGTAACTGTACATCTCTGTAGTAAGCTGTAACAACTGAATGCTTTGGGGTTAGCAACCACGATACCTAGCTAGAGCCTCTAAGCAACAAAAACAATCAGTCCCAGCCCCAAATCGTAAAAATGCCATCAAAAATCTGTGCTGTGCCAGTTAGATGCTTTCCAGCAATGCATATATCTGTACCAGTAGAAGCCCCTAATGCTCACACATTTATGTATTAGTAAAGGTGAGCTTCCACTGATCTGTTTCACTCCATCTGTAAAATCGCAGCTTTGCTGGTGTGCTGAATCCACTTCAGAGGTTTTATGGGATCTAGTACACCCCTAACCCAGTAGCATGGACACAGCTTTAGATTGAAAAGTTACAACCTAACACCGAAAGAAAGCCGCAAGTGTTCATTGTGGATTTTTTGTTTGCTTGGTTTTGTCTGGTCCTCCCCCCAGCACCTAAATTACCTGGAGTGTTTGTTTCTGGAAGACAGACCTAGAGTACTTGCTGAACCGAACTTCAAGTGTTTCTCTCTCAAGAATCAGCAAGTCCTTACCAGTCAAGAACTTAGAGCATTTCAGGATATCCAAGGCAGCTGCTTCAAGCCCTCACCTGAACCCAGATTACCACAATTCTGGAGTAAATTAGAAGCAACAGCACATATATACCTACGTTGTCTCTGCACAACCTTCTAGGAGAAAAATTATCTGATGGTCAGCTAAATAAATCACTGCTGAGACAGTTTTGCCCACCAGAGATGCAGGAGAATGTCACGCTGAAGCTAGAGGACTGCGAGTAACACATAATTTGAGTATCAGTATTTGTCCCTCAATCACCCCTCGTCCCCCACTGGCTTCTACTACAAGCGGAAGGGCTGTGGCAGGTTCTCATGTTACACTTGTTTAATCCAGGACAGAGCAAACAGTTTTCAGATACACTGTTACCAGGCTTTTAATTCAAGCTTCTAAAATAAATTTTCAGCTGGTAATGCCTGATCAGCTACCTGATATGCAGCAGAAGTATAACGTGTCTCTCTAATTCACTTTTGATTTATGTTGCTGAGCCTGTGGGAATAGGAACCATATGGCTGTGGATGCAGACAGCTTTATTACTTTATTTATCCCTGTTCACTATGTTGAAATGGCAGCTCCACCCCATTTAGAGAGGAAAACTGCAAAGAGCTGTTTGGGATTCCTTGAAGTGCCTCCTTTCCCAGCCTCTACATTCTACTCTTCAAAGGACTCCTCAGAGGGATCTGTCCTGTTCTCATATCCATACAGTATTAAATGTGCTTGAGAGCACCGTAATAAAATGAGTATGTCAAAGCTCTCTTGGGAAAAAGCTTCATTCTTTGCCTGGCTGCTTCACCAAACCAGAGAACAATGTGGGTTTTGAGAGCTAGTCTCATCACTTCTTTGGGGCTTCTGTTTGTTTGTTTTAAATGTACTAGAACTCGAAAAGCCTTTTTATTTAGCTCCTGCACCCTAGCCCCAAGTCCCTCTGTCTGTCTTACTTGAAACAGTTCTACTTGGAAAAGAACCATTTGCTCCTTCCAGGATGCCCTTATAGAAGCAATAAAAGTCACATCTAGAAAAACAGAGCTTTTGTCATGACCGGCCTCATCCATTTTACTGACTTCACTGGCGCCCACAATTGAAATGGTCTGTATTTCCCAGTCACCATGTACTGTCACCCAAGGTTTATGAACTTTTTAGACAATGTTTGTTCTGATTTCTGCTGTTTGAGTGCAAGAACATGATGAAGAAAACAGAGCAACAGCAAGCTGATTCGGGAACTAATTGGAGACCCTTCAAAGGCTCATTAACAAACAAAGCCTAGAACCAAGGTTTGTGAACTTTTTAGACAAACAATGTTTGTTCTGATTTCTGCTGTTTGAGTGCAAGAACATGATGAAGAAAACAGAGCAACAGCAAGCTGATTCGGGAACTAATTGGAGACCCTTCAAAGGCTCATTAACAAACAAAGCCTAGAACCATTGCAGGAAGCCGTCAGCAACTGCTGATTGCAACTTGTAACTTGATATTTTCACCTCACCTATCCACATTTTCCAACATTTGCCTTCAAGCCTGTGATGAGCCCACAAAAAAAGCATGGAAGATAGCAGGGTAGCTTTTTTTTTTTTTAAACAGTAACACCATTCGTACATGAGATAAGTAATTTCAGCCAACTGCAGATGTCTCAGATTTTCAAATTGTTAGATATTAATATAAAGCCTTCCTAATTAATAAGCTAACATTAATATTTGTATACTTAAGATCCATAAATGCTAGGATTCCAGAAGTTTTTTACTCTGCTCTTTTGATGAGATAATCAAAACAGTGCAAATTATAAGAATTAGGAAACATTTAGGGCTTCAGGCATTCATTTTATATCCATTAAATGTAGTATTAGTCCTTCAGTCACATTACGTCTGTAACACTCCACGAAACAAAGTGTTTTTCTAGCCCTCCACTGACAAAAGAAAAGGTCAGGCAAAGAGAGATAAAGGTGTTTTACACTTTTTTCTTGCAAAGACAACAAGCACACCAAGAGAACACAAACTCATGTTCATTACCCTTAGGTAGAAGAATATATATAAAATTCAGATTGTCAACAGTTGAACTTTTTTAAAGCAGCTAGCTAACCTCTCCTAATACTTAGCCTATGTTTGGGGTGGTGAGGTGTGGAGCCATGTGTATATGAGAATCTCTTGCCCTGCACATTATTACTAGATTAATTTATTATGATCACTGCTATGCTAGTGAAGCACAGTATTCCAGATGAATTAATGATGCTCTGGGATAACTCAAAGTGTTCTGTCAACCCCAATGCTGTTCATTTCAGAGGAAGGTCCAATTCCTCTGCACTCTGGAATGTTGTTTTTAGTTCAAGTTAAATTACATGCTCAGAGCCAGCTCTCTTGTTAAAATTATTTCTTCCTTTTAAATGATTTTGACCTCCATAAGGTCAGTGCACATCTCTGGAAGCTGCCTGGCTGGAGGCAGCAGCAAGATGATCATTTGGAAAAGGTAAAAACTGTGTAAAAAGGCAAGCAATTTAAAGGAGCTGTTTCTCCTAATCTCTCATTTTCTATTGAAGAGATTCAATAAGTAACAGCCTGAGGTTAGTTTCAAGTGACATGTCCCACATCACTGTTGCCAATGGAATTGCTTGGTTACTGCTTTTAATCACACCAAGAAAATCCAAATCCCCACAGACCTTCCCCACCAGTCAGCCCTAACCAAAAGAACAACCATTTACCTAACACATAGCTCATGGCAGTTTTGGATATAACTAAACAATCAATTTTTAAAATTCTACATAATGTTGAAAACACCGTATTAAAATACTACTGGAGAATTCTATTTAAAAATCAGGTGCTTTGATGTCAGGGTCAAGCTAGATCTTGATGTTTACAATTTGTGTTCCTGAATCTCTGTACTTAGTCTGTATGCTAAGCCATATTACATTAGAAGGCTGCTTATGAGATTATTTGGAAGGTAAAGCTCTGCTTAGTGGTAGGATGTATAGCAGAATCTAGTTTGTGATAACTCAAACTATGTAGTGCTTCATTTTTAAACAAGCTTGTGTAACGAGAGATCATGATCCATTCTATATCCTTCTGAGCTAGGTGAATAGTAAACCTTTCAAACAGGTAGAGAGAGCTGCTATCTAATAGGTCCACAGTATCAGACAGAAGCATGCTCCAAAATAAATAATACTGAATTCTAAGAACTCCTTGCATCAAGTCATGATCCTACAGCATACGTTTTCAGATTAGACATTCAAGAAGGTAAAGATACTGTGACAGGGATGTATAAAGGCTTACCTTCCTTCCCTTTATACAACACAGTTGGGAAATGACAGGCACAGGCAGAGGATGCAGTGATAGACTAGGAGAGAAAGCTCAGGGAGAATTACAGAAAGAAGAAGTGAGAAAATCTGTAAATTGGACTGGAATAAAACAACAAAGTTCCAATCACAAGTAGTATAATTTTGAACTGTATCCAAAAATTATTAGAGAAACAGTATCAACATTGGATCTAGGCTATAGTACAGCTGTTGAGTTGGAATAAGCCATAAATGCATTACAACATTCCAGAATGGTAGAAGAATAAAAGATGACAGAAGGAACAAAAGGTTCCAAAGATGCATGTTGGTTAGAAGCAGCACAATCTACTGTAGCTCCCTATGTTTTGAATGAGAAATGCAGCAGTATGACCTAGTTGTTACAAAGGACTTTCCTCCATAAAGTAGACAGAGACCAGGGACTGCGTCCCTGTACAACCATCCCTCTTCTCCAGTATTACTCACTCTAATAATTTATTAAATATATAAAGACAGGCAGATTACTCAAGAAAGAGAAATTAAGGCACTGGTCAAATCAACTGATTTGTTCAAAAGCATGCTCCTTCCTCTTTAGTGTTGGATTTTTAAATGTCACCTTGATTAAACATCTGACAGAGACAGCATGGGCATACACAAACTGTCTCAAAGCAAATGATCATGTAGCATCTCCAGCTTCACATTTCTAGGATAGTAAAGTATGACAAGAGGTACTTCCTTCCTCAAGATCTGCAATAAGATTCACAGTCTACATAGTTGTATGTATATTCAAGTTCCCATGCTTTCCCCAGGCTGGGATGGGTAGAGCAGGAACTGAATTCGCATTTGTAAATCCGCCTAGGAAATCTGTAGGTAAAAATGTTTATGGGTGTGTAAATAGTATGTAGATCAGTTAAGAGTTTACTGTGTGGAAAGGATTAAGAAAAAGTCACCTTTTAAAACAGAAGTTACTTATGTTTGCAATGCTGTAAGCTTCATATACCATCCAAGAACACATACCATCAAATTCATTTTTCCACTCTAGAAAATTCTGTCAAGGGCATAGAACTTTGCCTATCAAGTGCACTGTTTTAAAACAACTGAATCCTCCACATGGAAACACATTAACCTTTTGACCACCAGATACGGACATACGCTGAAATGGGTTTTTTCTGCCTCTCTTTGAGGCACAGTGAATGATCCTTTCACAGAACTAAAGGGAAAATACTTGCATTTCTATTTTTCTGATGTTACTTTGTAGCTTAAAAATATAGTATTACTGAAAAAAAATATTCAAAGCACTTCATTCAGCAATAATCTTACTGTATAGTATTGGCTTCCTGCTGGATTTACAATCACAACCAGCAAAGCAACACAGTAAGGGAAAAAAAAATGTTTTTCCAGGATTATTTATGCAGACTGTCCCAGCCTAGCACAAGGAGACCCACACTGAGTACAATTGTACAACGAACGATGCTCCTACAAGCTGCCTGCAAGTGTAACTGCAGTAACCTGCAGATACAGAAGTTTCCAACAATTGAATTCAGCTGGCTGTTGCAGTACCCACCACTGAAAATCCGCATCCTTCTGTAGTACCAGAATCTGCAGAATAAAAAAAAAGTTACTTAGCTCCCCCTTCAATGCAGGTCTCTAATTGGACTTAATCATAAAGGCCACTATCTAGCAGAAATAGTCTCCCAGAATGGATTATAAATAATTACTGTCTTTAATTTACATCAGGCTGTCACTTACATAATTCATATATTACTTAACAGTTTGCTTTCATCTTTTGGGAACACAAACCCAAGAGGTAAAACTACAAGCATGCTCTCAGAACAGAGCCATTCGTTGGCAACACTCGTAACGTGTACTGAAGACATGAGAAAAGCACAACAGGTCCAGATTTTGCCTTCAAGTGCATGAACATAATTCCCATAAAGCCATTAAATGTTAGATGCAAGCGGGCAGACATAACCTACGTCTCACAGAAAGATAGTGGGCAATAATCAACCAGTTTGATTCTTGAGAATGTAAGTCTTTTATATATTCCTGCAAAATATCAAGGCACCTTTAAAAACAAACACACAACACAGTCTTCTGTTCATAAACAGCACACGCTGAAGAAAATCCACTGTCTACTGGGATTCAAGGTTCTTGAATAACCCAGTCGCTGTACTAAAAATAGTGTGAGCAAAAGAAATAAGAATTAATATTCCATTTTATATCACTGAAGTGATGCATTTTGAGTAATTGGCAGAATCACAGAGGTACCAACCAAGGAACTCTGATCACTCTACCACTGGTGCAGTATCCTTTCTCATCCAGAGTCACTACGCAGGATAGAGGAAATAAAAAAAGCCACACCAAAATTATTTCAACAAGCCTTTGTACATCTATGCAGACATTCTAGAGAGCGTAGGAAGAAATCTGAGACTGAGAGCTTTACACTTGGATGTATTTTATTAAAAAGGTTGGTCTTCTATGGTTCTGAAAAAAGTCTGGAGTAGACTGTACTTCTGTCATCTCCATCACCATATCTGCTAGGTCCTGGGCTAGAAATTTCTATCTTCCTATGTTATCCTCACCTTGTTCTCCAGCAAGGTAGGTATTCACAGCACTAAGTCTCTTGTACAGCCACACAAATGTACAAGAAACAGCAAACTAAACGGTCCACGGTCCGAGAACTGTACAGTCTATTCATGCCGTAGAGAACAGCTGGACAATTTAAAAAAAATGCAAAGGGCTGGCCAGATAAAGGATAAGGACAGCAATTTGGTGGAGAAAGGATTCTAGGCATATGCACAGTTTACAAGCAAAACATGGCCCTTTCCCATTAGTCTTCACTTTTAAATATAATTCTGTTTGCAGGGTGATGGAGGACAGCATACAAAATACTACTTGTGTGAATCTGAAAGATGTAAAGGATAAAATTAAATCAAAATTTGTTTGCAAAGCAAATGCAAAATCCATGACTGGATTTTGTGTTCATCTGCAGTAAATTTTTGCAGTGTCTGCATATGTTTATTTCACTACATTGCCTGATATATAATTATTTCGTCAGTTCTGTGTTCAAAAAGAATGATGGATATACTCTGAAAATAAGATTTATTTCCCACATGAAAAAAAGGGAAAGAATGAATCACACTCATGAAATAGGATCCTACAGTGACAGCCACAGGTGCAGAAACAGTTTTTTCTCATGTTCTCGAAAAAGAGACATGAAAGCAATAAACCCATTAACAATTACTTTTATATACCCACTGCAAAGACAGTATAAACTGAAAGTTGGCAGGGAGGCCAACATGATTTGAGTTAAAATGCAGTTCCAGGCAATAGACTTTAAGAAAAGCCAACCTTTTTAGAAATAATGAAGATAATAGGAACAGTAGGTGGAGTCAGTGTAGTGTTCAGTCATAATTCTGAAAAGCTCAAGATTAATTATAAAATGTTAGTGTAAATGCCAGAGCCCTTTGAAAACAAAAAGAAGGAAAAAATTATTTTCAGGTAAGTTCTCAAAGTGGCTCACTAACAATGGATGAGAACATTAACAAATGAAGAATTTGTTCATGATCTAGATTCTTCCCTTCTTCACTGAAGTCATCGAGAAAGAGGACCTATTGGGTTTCTGTGGCAAGGTTTTGGTAGCAGCACGGCAGGGTGACGTATGGGCTACAGGGGGGACTTCTGTGAGAAGCTGCCAGAAGCCTCCCCCCTGTGTCCAACAGGGCTGATGCCAGCCGGCTCCAAAAGGGACCCGCTGCAGGCTAAGGCCGAGCCCATCAGCAATAGTGATCGTGCCTCTTTGAACATATTTAAGGAGGGAGCAGAACTGGGCAAGAGAAACAGCAGCAGAGAGGAGTGAGAATGTGAGAGAAACAACTCTACAGGCACCAGGACTAGTGAGGGAGGGGGAAGAAGTGCTCCAGCCACCAAAACAGATTCTGTTGTACACGAGCAAGACTGCAGTTCACCACCTAGCTCTTAATAAGCAATGGCAATATCCCATAATCGACATTTAACACGCACCAGCTACTCCTTCTACACTCTCAACTCATACTGACTTTAGCTGCAAGAAAGGTATGTGCAATAAACCAGCAGTCCTTTGCTGAACACATCCAAAAGCTAAACATAACTGGCCACATAATGATGTTGGATTGTAAGGTATCTTTCCTAAGATGCCAAGGCTCCATGCTGCCACTCAGCAATTTTCTTGTTTGTTTTTTAAACACAAATGATGAAGAGTAAATAAAAAACAGGGGAACAGAATCACGCTCTTGACAAACTAGCCCCACAGTATCAGAGAAGACACTGACCTAGATTCCCAGAACATTTTCCAACCCAAACTGTAACAGCATTTCTGGTAAAAGTAACTGCAGAAACAAGGTAAAAGTTGCTGTGCATCTTCAAAAAACAGAGGAGGGGGGAGAATATCTGAAATATTGGTAACTACCACTGTGATATAAGCAACAAAACAGTTTTATACTAGAGAAGCTAAGGGCACAGAGATTTGATTCAGAAAACAGTTCCTGGTGTGAACTGCCCATGCTGTGAAGAGCATACAGACACTACTCACTCACAAATGCAGTGTAAATTCACAATATGCACCAACATCCTAGCCCAGTACTAGTTATAATCCCTCTGAATATGCTTTTCAACCATTTGCATCTACTAAGGAACATTTTGAAACTTTTCTAAATGCGCTGAATCATTATGATTATCAGCAAGTAGTTTGCTTCTTGGAATACCGCAAGGTATTTTTTCTGGGAATTTCACTTTAGCAGCTGGCATGTGAAAAACAGCACTGGAATTCTACAGAATATTACTAGATCACATTAATTTTCACTTACTCTTACTAAAATAAATAAAATCTATCCAAAGGATGCATAACATCATAGCATTATTGTCAAACTTGTAGCTAAATATTTTTCTTAACCAGTGCAGTAATTTAATAACAAATTTTACTAGGGCAGTAGTAGCAGTTCAGATTTCAGCAACCACATCATTAGCTGAAAGGCTTTCTTTTCAAGGAAAGGCTGAAATACTTAGCGTAGCAATTCTTCTCTTAAATGAAATCAGTTGCCCTTCTTAAATTAAGGGCATTAATACGTTCACTCAGTTGAAACAGTCACTGAAGCAAACACTTCTGGAAAGTACACGACACAAGCTTTATTGATTTTATCAATAAAAACAGCCATTCCCAACCTCCATTCATGCAAAACGGACATTTCTAAGTTTCTTGCAGCAATTAAGATAGCAAGGTCAGAATGGGAAAACACGTTACTTACAGAAATAATGTTCTGCTTTAAAGAACAAGAATGATCTAAAATTCAGAAGTACCAAAGTTCTTTTTCCTAAAGCTTTCAATTCAGAAGCTCTTACAATAAACACAGTTTCACATGTACCTTTCTTTAATTTTCAGATATTCTAACAATGTCTTTTATTAGCTTTGATATTTTTCTTTCCTTCATGATGGGACTGAAGGTGTCCCTGCCCATGGCAGGGGGGTTAGAACTAGATGATCTTTAAAGGTCCCTTCTAACTCAAACCATCATGTGATATAATTCAGTGATTAAGTAAGCCAAGCAAGAATACTTGATTTAATATGACTCTGCATGGCAGGACATAATCTAATGGGGTTTTTTAAGTGCAATACTAATATTTCATGTGATACTAGACACCCTAAGTAAGACACCAGGATAAGTAAGATACTAAGAAAGGTGAGATAGTAAGATACTCAAGTGAAATTTCAACACCTGGTGAAATCCTTTCATAGCTTTTGGAGCTGTTCAAGCTGGACAGAGCTTGACTGAATAACTAACGAACACACACAAAGCTGACATCTCAAAAGCTGTCATTTTCCCATAAGAGTAGCTGAGATCAAATAAAAACTCTAAGTATGCATATATTAATTCTCAATAAAGCATACTAGTCAAAGGAAACTGAAACCTGCATTTCATAGATTTCCTAATAAAGGAAATTTATGGAACACCAATCACATTTACCTTTACCTTACAGAGTACACAATAATATTCCTCAGTTTAGATTACAAGTAAATTTTGGGACTAAGATTTTTCACAATGTGTTGTGACGTTTTAAGAACCAACCAGAAATAACATCTATCTGAATAAAACACTGGAATTACAAGACAATATCCTGCCAGTTTTTCAGTCACTACCATTAATATGCAATGAAAAAGTTAGTTAAAAAAACCCAATGCAAAAAAATAAAACCACCACATAACGCATATGCTTCTGTCCATGCTCAAAGAACAAGAGCTCCATGAAAGTCAATTACATATGAATCAGAACAAAATTGAAAATAAGAACAATTTATAGGGTGCTTTAAAACATGCTTTCTCTTTGTAATAGTGAGCTGTTTCACATACATGGCACATAAACAGAAGGACAAACCTCAAGTGACCATCAATATGTACAACATGTATGTGCTGAGAACAAGATGGTTTGGGTTGGAAGGGACCTTAAAGACCATCTAGTTCCAACCCCTCTGCCATGGGCGGGGACCCCTTCCACTAGACCAGGTTGCTCCAAGCCTCATCCAGCCTGGCCTTGGACACTTCCAGGGATGGGGCATCCACAACATCTCTGGGCAACCTGTCCCAGTGCCTCCCCACCCTCTCCGGGAAGAACTTCTTCCTGATATCCAATCTAAACCTCTCCACTTTCAATTTAAACCCGTTACCCCTTGTCCTGTCACTACAGGCCCTTGTGAAAAGTCCCCCCTCCAGGCTTTCCTATATGCCCCCTTCAAGAAAACTAATGAGTTGGAAGACAGTAGAAGGACCCCATTCTACTGATACTCAAGCCTACACTACAGTGAGTAGATCAGAGTAAAAGAACAGAATGCAGCATTTTCACCCAGCTGCCGCATCAGCTAGAAATGATGTTTCCAGTTTAGCCAAGTGCTATGCCCCAGCTCCGCAAGGCTTCCTATAAAATTCAGGACCAGCATTATCTTATGCATGGCTGCATAGATCCAGTTTGCACCTGGACAGCTTGAAGGACAGACAGGGCAGTGGTTACACAATGCATCATGGCTTGGTCTGCAGTTAAACTAGTGTAGGTTGATGTTCTCCAAAGTCGAGCCTTAATTTTACTCTGACCTAGGACAAAACTCCCCTAGATTCTTAATAACAGGCAGACCTGTTAATAGTGAACGTTTTGTATGTTAGGGATTGGCTTCATGGGTAAACAGCTTTTGCAGAAGCAGACTAAATTAGATAAAAGAATTCAGTTCAGAATAAGGTTAGATACAAAGTGTTTGCTCTTTCAATTAGCACGCCCTCCCACACACACTTCTTCACATTTTGCTTTAGGCTGGGATAGGACATGCTTGATTCATTATCGTGGGACTGAAAAATCAGGTTTATATTCAATAACCATTAAGAGAGAAAGAAAGGTAGTCTAACAGATTAGCTAAACAGGAATACATATCCTTTACTCTAGAATAAGAAATAATGTCTACTGTTTATCAGGAAAAATCCACTAGGAATACCCCACAGCTAGAGAAAAACCTCAAGCTGGTTCTAGCTTTTGATTACAGAGGAGTAGAGCTGCTGTTTAGAGAATGGAAAAGAGCTACTTTCCTATCCCATTCTTTTTCACTTTGCCAGTAATGTAGCCACATTTTCACCTTCAGATAAGTGAATTTCAAAGCCAACTAGCACATCAATAACTAATTCTCCTTAAATTTAACAAAAATTCCTACTGATATTCTACCCAGCCATCTCAAAGTCTCCTTTGTCCTTGTACCAATGTACTTGATCCATTCACGGCACATTTTCATCTAAGAACAAACAGAGAACACTTAACATTAGGTCTTCAAGCAAAAAAACCAACCAAAACATCTCCAGTTGCCTCTTCTTCTCTTTCCTTCTTACAACCACAGGAATTGTATTAAGGAAAAACAAAAGCATCTTAGCTTTGCAAACCAGCCATTTTTTTCCAATTTAAATCTTTTCAGTTATTTACTTTTTGTTATTGTGAAGTTTAAGTTTCTCAAATCTAAGAATTACCAATGGCTGGAGATTTGGCAGGAAGGACTCAAGAGAAAAGCACTTCCAGATGTTAGTAAGTAAAGGCAACAGTTGGGGATTAGAATCTCCACAGATGTTCTGATTATAAATTCACACCTCTTGACAGAGCAAAACAGCTCTTCCAGCGGGACACTACCCTCCTTATGGCAGCTCTTATTCACATACCTGCTCAGATTTGCTATATGCCTTGTCCCCAGCTTCTCCTGCTAGTTTCACCCTTTGTCTTCAGAAATCTCTACTCTCTTCCATCCTGGCTAGCTTTGCCAGAATGTATTTGGAAATAGCTTATTTCACTGTTGTTCATCATTTCTCAATTTCTAAACCCCAAAATATTTTCTGACAGAAAAAAAAAGTCCTTTCAAGTGAACTAAAAGCCTAAGAAGAATATGCTTAGCTTTCTTGTTTACCAGTCACAGTCTCTTTTGAAACCGGGCACTAATATTGCTTTCTTCAGCTACCTCCAGACACACTGAAGGCTACTGGGCTAATTCTTAAAGAACATTAGTAGTAAAAGACTGATTTCTGGCTTGGTCAGCAGCTTGCTGGGTTACTTGGCTAACCTTTGGTTTCTTCCCTACTTGTACTGTACTCATAGCTCACGTTAAGTATTACAAAAATTGAAGTTTCAAATGCTTTCTGCATTTTGGATTAAAGGTTCTAATGAGCTGAGAAGTGTGATTATCATCTCAGGCCTGACCTGTTGCATTTTCACTGTTCATGCTGGCATCTGCTTCACACCCCATTACACAGAGCTTTATCAATGAGGCTTTCTATCTAGCTGCAGTACCAGTAAGAGAGCAGTGGCATATTTAGAAAAGCACCCTGCACATCAGGTGTCTGATTTTTAAAATGCATGTGTAATTTTCACAGGCCAAAGACTCCCCATAAACCAATTCATACAGCTGCCTAAATAGCGCATGCAAGTGAGGCAGGCAGAATAATTTTAAACATCAGTTGTTATAGGCAGAACATATAAAAGACTCCCCATCTTAGCGTGTATAGCTGTCATATCACAGCTTTAATTACTCCCAATTAACAATACCAATTTACCTACCTGAAAATCTGAAGCTGTCTGTAAAAAATTCTCTAAACATCTAGCTATCAAGGAGAATGAGCTGCTACTGTTGACTTAGTTGTTCTAAGGGATTGTTTCTATCTGTGCTTGTGACATTCTTGCCATGGCCGATTTCCAGGGCACATTCTCTTTCATGCAGCCTCTTTCTGTCTGCATTTGACTTCAACCCACTCATAGCCAGGCTATTTTAGATTATAGAAACCCTTAAAACAACTTATCACAAAGCTCTAATGCTCGTCACTTAATGGGCCTGTAATACTGAATTTCTTTATGGTAATATTACTATGAAGAGACTAATTCCTTGTCACAAAGTGATCTACCCTGTACTGACCAACAAAGAGGTTGGGTTCTCTACATGTGCTTTCTCATATCCCTCTATTTTTTTTTTTATTTCTGCAAAACTAAGCTACTGTGTAAGATTTTCCTCATAATGGGGATATGGGAGAAATACTTTCTATTTCTATTTTTGGATGATTTGCAGTTTTCTCATTTATTTGACACACCCTTTGACTCACATAAACTATATGAAGCTTCAATATTTGTGCGAGTATTTTACTGCTCTTGTAATTCTTGTCTATAAAGCTCTAAAGAGGGCACCTATTAGATCAAATTTTTTATGTAAACTGAACTATTTTCTGCCCCTGTACTCTGCTCTGGTGAGACCCCACCTGGAGTGCTGCGTCCAGCTGTGGAGCCCCCAATATCAGAAGGATATTGACCACTTGGAGCGAGTCCAGAGGAGGCCACGAAGATGCTCAGAGGGCTGGAGCACCTCTCCTATGACGAAAGGCTGCGAGAAGAGGAGGCTCTGAGAAGACCTCATTGCAGCTTTCCAGTATCTGAAGGGGGCCTACAAGGGTACTGGGAGAGGACTTTTTACAAGAGCCTGTAGTGACAGGACAAGGGGTAATGGGTACAAATTGAAATCAGGGAGGTTTAGATTAGATGTCAGGAAGAAATTCTTCACAGGGGGGGAGGTGAGGCACTGGGACAGGGTGCCCAGAGATGTTGGGGATGCCCCAATCCTGGATGTCTTCAAGGCCAGGCTGGATGTGGCTCTGAGCACCCTGGTCTAGTGGAAGGTGTCCCTGCCCATGGCAGTGGGGTTGGAACTAGATGATCTTTAAGGTCCCTTCCAACCCTAACCATTCTATGATTCTATGATTTTGTTACTGCAACATGCTTTTTTATACCCTAACAAAATTTAAGGGCAGTTACTGATTCAACATCCATTTTGCATCTTTTTTCTCTACAGATATAAATGACCATCAATTGAGACAGCATCCTAAAACCAGACATATAACTAGCACAAATGTAACTGGCACATAACAATGATGATTGCATCACCTTCTGTGAAGGGCTCTGAAAACCCTCTCTATGATACTGTTACAAACTGATACCATGCCTGTCTTTCAGCTGCATCAGTTACAGCCACAAGTAGTCCTCTAATCAGTCTGAGCAGTTCTGTACGCAGGGAGAGAAGTGAGCTTATACTCTGTGACACATAAGTAAACTTTCAAATAAAGGAAAAAGATTAATGAATAAAACGTAAAAAACACAATAAGCAGTTGCCAAACTATCTCAAGTAGCCAAAAGTTGGACTTCAGTATGAAAGGCAAAAATATCAGGATGGCGGGACCCAACATCAGATTAAATAGAAATCTGAGGTTCTTAATTAATTTTCATTAATCATTTAAATGGGATACCATGTCAATCAAGCAAACAATATTTACATAAACCCAATGATCATCTTCCAATCTTTATATATTCACTAATCTACTATGTACAGCACAGCCTTACACTCCCATTGCAAAGGTAAACAGTTACATCCATGTGCATCAAGAACTTCTATACTTACAATTCCAGAAATGCCCCCTAAATGTGGTTAACACATTTATGGCAGTCAATACACAATTCTCCAAGATTATCAATGTCACCCATTCTAACTGAAAAACAGCAACTCGGGATTTACTTAAGTTAAACAGTGGCTGTTTATTGTGACATTCAGAACACATACTTGGTGATTTTTTTTCTACTTTTTTTAAGCATAACACATAAGCCTTCTACCTAACTATTCTTGCATGCAAAGCCTGCATTTCCCACAGGCACAGTATGCTTTAGCATTTCGTTAGATGGACAACATTGAGCTTATTTAAAAATAGGCACTCAGTGTCACAGCTCATTTGCGCTGATGCAATTGTGAGAAGGTAGTTAGAGCCTGTGTGCCCAACCACAGTGAGCGTTTGGCATAAAAAGACACAGCAGGAACCGTGTTTATATAACAAAGCACAACGGTTTGGCAGGAGGGAGGTTTCATGCTGTAGGCAAACAGCAATGTACACCCCTTTTCACTTCTTGCATCAGAGCCTTCACTGAAATTCAAGGAGGAGACGTGACTTCATGAAGTCAGTCACCCACTGCATGTTTGGCTTTGCCTAGCAGAAACATCCTGTGTGAGGTGACACTAGCTTAAATGAACCCCAGCAGTGCCAAGAATTACCATGAGTTACTTCAAGTGCCTCAACAAATCTGTTGAGAAGAAATACCCACAGACCCACAAAACAATAGCTGAGTAACATGGCAAACATTTACACTGCAAATGTCAGCATTTCGAGTCACATTTGTAATGGAATGCATACTATTGTTCTACCTGTGTTTCATACCATCCTTCTTTGCTTTCATCATAACGCTGTGTTGTACAGAACTGACACCATCACATAACAGAATCACACATCTGAAGGGTCCTTGCACGCTAAATATACACATATACAACATCATAAGATGCTCAAATAGAAACCTCCATTATGACATGTTTCCACAAAGTAGCTTTGATGAGAAACTTGGCTTCTCTGAGACTGCAGCAGGTTCAGCTGAAGTAACTCAACTTCTGTCAACTTTTTATATAACCACGACATACTTCTAACACAGCTCCACCAACCTTGTCCAGGAGCTTGAGTATTGGAAGACACACAGCCCACCTTCTCTTGGGAAGACACAGACAGAAGGCCCACCCCCAGACACAGAGCCTCTAAAATCTGGTACAATCAATTAACAAGTATGTTCAAGATAATATGACTATTTACATGTTACTGACATTCTCTTAATGAAACTAGGATATCATATACACCAACCACCTTCAAGATCACTAGAGCTGCTGAGCTAGAAATAGTACATAATAACGCAAACAGCGTACTTTTCCTTTTCATAGAATCACAGAATGGCTTTTCCTTTTCATAGAATCATAGAATCATAGAAGGGTTAGGGTTGGAAGGGACCTTAAAGACCATCTAGTTCCACCCCCCCTGCCATGGGCAGGGACCCCTTCCACTAGATCAGGTTGCTCCAAGCCTCATCCAGCCTGGCCTTGAACACTTCCAGGGATGGGGCATCCACAACATCTCTGGGCAACCTGTTCCAGTGCCTCACCACCCTCTCTGTGAGGAATTTCTTCCTGATATCTAATCTAAACCTCCCTGATTTCAATTTATACCCATTACCCCTTGACCTATCACTACAGGCTCTTGTAAAAAGTCCTCTCCCAGTACCCTTGTAGGCCCCCTTCAGATACTGGAAAGCTGCAATGAGGTCTCCTCGGAGCCTCCTCTTCTCCAGGCTGAACAGGCCCAGTTCTCGCAGCCTTTCGTCATAGGAGAGGTGCTCCAGCCCTCTGATCATCTTCGTGGCCTCCTCTGGACTCGCTCCAAGTGGTCAATATCCTTCTGATATTGAGGGCTCCACAGCTGGACGCAGCACTCCAGGTGGGGTCTCACCAGAGCAGAGTACAGAGGCAGAATCCCCTCCCTCGACCTGCTGGCCACACCTCTCCAGATACAGCCCAGGATACGGTTGGCCTTCTGGGCTGCCAGCGCACACTGCCGGCTCATGTTCAGTTTTTCATCAACCAGTATGAAAAGTTCCAGTTTTTCGGAACCACGAGCAGAACCACGGCCTAAATCATCACGGGAAACATCTCACTGGAGCAGTATATAGCATTTTTTGGTTAGCTTATATGGTAATTAAGGTAAGTGTGGGGAAATCCCTTTATTTAAAATCATATCCAATTACACTTGTGTCTTTCCTGACTATCAGACACACTATGTCTCATGAGATAGGAACGCTTGTCTACAATTTTTAGCATTCTAGAAACATGAACAAACATTGTTACCTAGAAACACACTAACCAATCTGTAAGACAAAAATGGTACTTCATTTGTTGCTGCACTGCTTATCTGAATGCTTATTTATTTCTGGTTTTATGCCTAATGTTCATTAGACCAGCCAAATCTCTAAACAGGATCTGCAAATACACACATACACAAGCTAAGATATATCTTCAGGGAAGCCAATAATACCTGTTTGCACGGTACCATTTCCACATTTGACATTTTTATCAATAATATGTTGATAGAAATCTCATCCACTGATTAAATTCTGAATTGAATTCAAGCTTTTGAATTCATATCAAAAACTTTTCAGAAAGCTTGACTTTGTAGCAGTAACTGAAAAATTACTTCCTATGGTATAGGAGACATGGCATCATCAGCAGATTTATTGTTCTCTACGTTTTTAGAATCACCCATCAGGAATCTGGCAGCAAAAAGTGAAGAAAAAGAAAATTTTGGTTAAAAAAAATCAGGACAAGTAGAGGCATATACAGTACAGATGTCCATGCTTTTCTTTGTTCTTCCAACTATTTAGCCACCTCCATAAATCCACAGACAAGGGGCTAAGGCAGCATGACAAGAAAAGAAAGAAAAAAAAAAAAGTCTTTGGAGAAGTTGCAAGTATCCTGAAGATATCTAGCGACTCCCCAGGGAGCATGAAGATACATACCCAGGGATACACAATGCACAAATATATATTCATACTGAATTACCTCAGTGCCCTATATTAAGTGGCAAAACTGCAACAACTTCATGAATATTCTCTTTCCTTAGCAGCTTTTTAGATTATTACTTAAAAATCACCTTTTCAATACAATGAACTTCCAGTAATTTCACTGCGTTTTCTACACAACAGTAATAAAAGAATCAACCTCTATGCAGCTGACAGGATGAATGCAAAATTTAATTGAGCATTTAATTAAAACAAAAAAAGCAATGGGTATTTTTTTTCCCCCTGCTTCAAAATGCACGCACATTAACAACTTCCTCCATTTGTTAATGATCTGAAGTATATTGCAGCTTCTCTTTGAAGTACTTATCTTTTGTCCTTTCATACCTTTTGCACTGTCACGGTGCAGAAATATTACACAGTAAACTGCAACATCAAACTCCTTTGTGTAGCTGGCTTTAAAACTCATGAAATCTTTAAAACTCATGAAATATTTTTTGCGCTGCCCCAGGCATTTCTTTTTCAAATTGATCAATATATAGGTTAGCTCCTTGGTTTTGCAACGAGCATAAAGTGTTTGTTCAGAGAGGAAAAATATGAACTATTACCAGAGCTTAGTAAACAGATCTAAAAATACAGCTTCAGGTAAGATTTCAGACAGCAACACTGATAATAATCCTCTAAAGGGAAGCAAGATTTAAAGATACTGTGAATATAGTTTTTAGAGCAAAAGAAAATAGACACAGAATGGAATGAAACCGTACGACATGCAGAAAGGTAAGGAACCCCCGAGGTCACACATTATAACACAGCCATGGGAGCTGCCTGTATCGCAGGAGGAAATAGGAGTGAACAGTGCTGACAGCTATGAACCGGTAACGTATTTAGCTGCCAGCGTAACGCAGGCATATGAAACGAAGCTATTTTTAATAAACAGTTTGGAGATGTTAGAAATAGCTAACTGATCCAAGACTAGTGAAAGGGAAACATTAGCAAGGTTCTCAAAGTTAGGAGAAGGCATGTTACTCAGTCAAGACCCTAAAATTCACACTTTCTGAAACAGATATTCTCCTCACCCCTGCTGACCCCCAAGACTTTTCCCCTTCCTCCAATAACTTACAGAGGAAATCTTGACAGCTCTCCCATTGCTCTCGGCAAATGTCTATTGATTATCAGTCAGCAAGAACTACAGAGTGTATGCATTTATTCCATGTGGTAGGAATGTTATATCCCTAGCTAGTGTCTGGCTTCTGCAACTCAAAATATCTTCAGTATTTTGTTTGGAAACTCAGCAAATAGGGTAGTGTGTCTTACAGCATGGTGTAACATTAAAATCATCCAGACTGCAGTCTTCATAATTCTTAACAGAAGATTGCTGATGGATTACCTCTCAGCCCTGTCTTTTAAAGTGAAGGAGAGTACTTCATCAAATCCACAGTTATGTATTCATTCTTTCCCTTACTCTTTCAAGGCTTGTTTTGTACTTGATCTGCATTTAGATACTGCTGTATACATACCGCTTTTATAAATCACAGAAGTCTGAAACAGCACAAGTTCTTCCTTTGTCTAAACGGACCAGAAAGTGGGGAAGGAAGGTGGGGGGAACACCACACCCAAAAGAATCTCCAAAAGAAAAATAGATAAATTGTAATTATGAGATAATAACCTATTTTCATCAGTCTAAGTGTTTTGCTTCAATTTTTCCATTATTGGTAGAAAAAAGTTATAAATGAAAGCATAATTAACTCAGGAGTGAAGAAAAAAATCTAACATCTTCCCATAGATATTTCAAATCTGTACTAATCTGTTGTTTCAGAACTTTACAAGTCAGAGGGGATCTTAGTATCAGATGCAAGTCCAACATCCTCCTTGAAACCGATAAGTATTGATTTCTGACCAGGTTGCTTAGGCCTGTGTGTAGCTGCGTCAGAAAAAATCCCAAGACAGAGATTCCACAACATCTCTGGATGACGTGCTCACACCTCCCCCTATCTCCAACCTTCCCAATATCCACAGCTTGGGAAGTCTAAAGACAGCAGCCTCGCAAAGACATCTGGCCGTTCTCTCAGCACACTCAGACACATCCCATTTGGGTCTATAGACAGACATAGGTCAAGATTTCTCAAGAAATCCCTGTTCAGTTTCTCACATATACCTTTGCATTTATCTGGAAAAAGTAGTCCTGGGTGACACAGTAACCCTGTAGAGCAAAGAATCAGATTAAAAATTAATCTTCTCTCACTACAATATAACCAACCTATTGGGCCAAGGGAGACAATGTTTTGTCTTCTTTGTTGCTAATATCAAGGGAAACAAGATAGTATCCCATCAACAAGTTGTCAAAACCAAGAAGATAAATCTCCGTCTTGCTGAAATAGCTTATGTGTGTTATATTTGTAAATCCAATACCAAATGCAATAAGTATTTGTAAAGCATTTTTAAGTTCATATTTCTAACAAAGCGTCATTTATTAAAACCAAGTTTGCTCTTAACAAGTACTGTTATTTGGCGATAGTGCTTAAAACATGCAATTGCAGATGAAGCCTCTATTACAACTGTAGCTTAAATAAGAGAACAGAAAGGATAGCCCTAAGGATTGTTCTAAGTTCAATCTAAAATAAAATGAGAAATAACAGAGAATAGATTCTGAGAAATGTTGGTGATCAACATAACCTTCTATGACAAAAGCATGTCAGCTACCTAACTGCAGTGAAGCGCAACTGCCAAATGATAGTCAGGTGATTTCAGTACCACTCTTCAAATGTTATCAGCCTAATAAAGTTAGATCCGTTCTCAGTATCCCAAGAGTGTTTAAAATTTCCCATATATTCTGACATTCTTTTTGTACAGCAGGATCTTGTATTTGGTCTACCTAAAGAATGAAACCAGTATCCACACACATATAACTTGGATACATTAATTTCATAGTGAAACTGACCATGAAAAGTTTGGGGTTTCAGTTTTACGTAAACAAAGACAGGATTAAACAGAGAAAGTTCTTAACTGCTTCCATGAAAAAAATACAATTGATTAAAAAAAAAACCCAACCCAAAAACCAAACACTACATAAAAACACCCAAACTACAACACACCAAAAAAACACCATACAGGCCAAATTCTGGATTTTAATTTTTGTGTTACAACTGCATCTAAAAATCAGTAATTGACATGAGACCTACAGTATCAAAACTGTAAAATCATTTCTGTGAATCTGCTTTGTAGTCCAAATGGAAAAAAACAGACATAAGAAGAAAAAAAGAATATAAGATAAGCTAAAGGACTAGGAAGCTCTCCAATTGTCATGTTAGTGCTATAATTTACTGCTCACTTAATATGCTGATGTGCTTAAATTTTCCATGGCTTTGATGAGAGGGCAGTGAAATGGAAATAAATCAGAAGACATACATTTGAAGGACAAAAAAGCTTGACCATGAATCAAGAATTAAAACATCTGCTGAAGAGCCACTTGAGATTTTGGGTTGATTTTCCCACTTTTCACCTTTCAAAGAATTCTAAAATGATTGCATAGCCTGCAGCGGTTCCACAGGTAAGACTCAGTCTGAAAACTTTTACCCAGTTTTCAAACAGGGACAGGTTTCAAAGTCAGTGAGGCACTCCAGGGGCATTCGTGTACAAGAAAAACAAGACTGTGTTAGTAAGGCAAAACTGAGGGCTAGGAAAAAAGATAGGCTGCCACCTATTTGGCTCTGGGAAGCTCTCTTTTTTAGTAAAAAGTAACATTTAAAAGAAATAAAAAGTTAACTGCCTTAAGGACTATTCACCTTTTTTTTTTTCCACACATTTCCTCCCTTTCAACATGGCCATCATGACAGTGTCTGTAAGTGTCCTCAGGTGACATTTTCAGTGGGAAAGGCCAAGCCATTACACATGAAAGGGAAAGGAGCTTGGGTGTACTACAGCAAGACAGAATGGTAAGCAAACAAACCAGCACTCTCAGGCACTTAAACTAAATGATCACTTGGATGTTTTCAGGAAATTCCTAGAGCCTGACCTACAGGACATGATATGGGGAAAGTTATGCTGTATAGGACCTTTAAGGAACCCAAATGTTAGTAACAAAGGTAAAGAATGAATCTCTAGACACCGAGCACTACAGTAAAACTACAATAAAAACAATCCAGAATGTAAGAACTCTTACAGATGGCATGAAGACGATTTTGACATGTAATCCAACATAGCATAAAACTAAATGAGATCTGTGGGACTTGGAAATTACAGTTCCATATGGCTGCTGCTACACCGAACCACCAGAGATTACTAAAAAGTTTGTCAAGCTACTCAAAAATTTATTTTCTTAACAAATAGGTTATAATAATTCTTCATAAAGGTGAAAAGCCTAGCAAAGAAGTTGAAATTCGATCAGTTTAACATTCTTTGTTCCACAAAGAATATGACTGATATTTTTATAAATCAATATCATTAAAAGATTATGTAGAAACTGATAAAAATATTGGAATTACCCAAAGTGGGTGTTGTGAATCAACATTACATAAGTGGGCTCAAAGGAGCTGACAAACTGTGGTCACCTGTTTCCTTAATAAAAGCATTCTACATTTAAGCATGCATTTTCCACAATAGGGATTACTATCAGGATATATTTGGTAACAAAAAGCACTGAATATTACATTTCCTTCATTAGTAAATAGGCCCTAAAATGTCAATACGCACAAAAGGGGGAGATGCCTTCACAATGCCTGTGTTGCTCATTTCTTATGGGGCAGAAGAAAACACCCAAGCAGATACTTCTGACAGCACTGACAGCAGAAAAGATTGCAGGCAACTACTTTTCTCTAGAAGATTTAGGGAGATGACAGGGCTATAAAATCTGTTGTGCGAAGAGCAGATGGAAAACTGCTAGATTTTTGAAAAAGCATTCTAGAGTACGTGCTAAATGGAAGCAGCAGGCCACCAACAAGACGAGCAGACAAAACCTAGCCAAGTGATTCAGTCTGACCTAGAAAGTGAAAATCACAGGGAATGTGTCACATCTGAGTGCCATGTGCTGAATCAGCATTAGGATTTCCTACTTCCTCTCCTTCCTTTCTTCCCTCCCCTACAGAGACCACTCCATATTATTTATATTCATTCTAATTGAATAGTGTACAAGTGTAATGTAAATATGAACTAAGATTATGTAATTTTAAGGTCTCGTATTGATAGGAAGTATTTTTTTTAGAGTTATCCTATTGATTAAAAAAAATACATGCTTATGTTTACACAATTCAACCACTTTTACCCACTTTGAAGTATTCATGATCTAGTCCTGTTGCTTCAGAATGTATTTACAACTTGCTTTCCATTCCAGGTATTCTTACTATCTAAACAAACGTAGTTTCACCAGAAAATCTTATTTGATACATTTCTTGCTCATTTCTAGCAATTTAATCAATGGTAACTTTCCTTTTCCTGCTTTTCAAATTTTCTCTTTTACTAGATTTGAAGCACATTAAAAATGCTTTCTATACTCAGTCTCACCTAAGAATTTTAAAAGGCAGATACACAAACTCTATAGACGAGGTGCCAGAACTTAACCACCTTAACTTGCAGTGTGCAAAACAGAAGTGGCATTACACAACTTGTTTCCTCTCTGCAGTTACGTCGTCATTTTACTTTTTTAACTATAGACTGAAGTAACAGGAATAGCATGATGTGGTCTAAAATAGGTAGCTACAAAGTTCCATATTGATGACTTACTACAGCATTTTCAGAAGCCGTACTTTGGATATATTTACACAAAGAGTAACTAAAAATTCATCTGTCTCAGACCAACAGTTGGAAAAATACATGAAACACGAGTTGTGCAATGCAACTAACTCCTCAGCACCGAGGAACACAGTCCTCAAGTCTAGACCACCAGGATATGCATTGAGAAGAACACTCATCATGTCACGAGAAATAAGTCGCATACATCGTCAACCTCTGGCTGTAGCCCCAGACAGCCATCATATTTCACACCCCTGTTTGCTTTCACCAGAGAGCTCACCTGCAGCTCTGAGACCATCTGTACAGCCAACATGAGGTTTTAAAATGCTTTCAGGCCTTATATGCAGTCTAAGAGAAAAATACTCCCATTATGCTATGTAGGCACTTCATTTGGCTAGCCCACCTCCGCAGAATCCTGCAGCATTCATGGAAACAGGGTCATCTAGAGAAGAAGTCTGAATCAAGATCCTAATCACCCTTCAGATCCTCTCCATCTTCTATACAGGCTGTAAAACAAGTCTATGAAAACGACTTGGCTAACTGAAAAGCAAATGGCTAGATCGCAGAATTACTTTCCATATGTGCGCTCAAGATTTTCTACATAACAACCACTGTCTCAAGAGATAGGATTTGAATAGAGACAGAGAAAGATGGTGCATGAAGATGTGCTCAGATGCCATGTGAATAAATAATTCATTACAAGTATGATGATAAATTTGCTTTAGTACTGCGAACTTAACATGTCCTGAACACGTTATATTTAATGTTTGGATAGAATGGGAGGCACGTGGAAATTTAAAACAGTCTAACACTGCAATAATTAAGTAATGCTTTCGTATTTACTTACAGATAAAGAAATGCAACCCCAACTGCACTAACTGAAGAAATATGATTCTTATTGTTAGTTAATTACCAAAATCAGCATATTTAGTCTTGACTTCATGGTCTCTTAAATGGTCCTCCAGCAAAAAAAGACCACATTGCCATTTTAACCAACATCCAAAAGAACAAAAGAAAAGGCAAAATCTTACTAACACATTGCTAAATTTCTAGGAAATCTTTTATTGTATATGAAAAAAGAGTAGGGAAAAACCAAGTGAGGAAGTTCATGCAGCCAGAATGTACTCTTCGTCGACTACTTAGAGCAGCAAAACACAAAATCCATTGCTTGAATAAATACTTCAGAAGTTTCTGATAACAAATATAATTCATTAAAACATACAATTATAAATTTAAGTTTTAATGTATAACTTAAAATTCTCAACTACAACTTTTAATCCCCCATGGCAAGAATGGAGGTGGTAGAATAGCGATGGGTTCAGTTAGTTTGCCTGTAAAATGTTCTTTACATTCAAGAGTCTTGCTGCAGGGCAAGGAACCAGACAAGGGATGACTACCAATTGCCATTGTGACATACTAGACACATACCAAATTACAGAGATCATCATGTGTTGGATGCTGATTACTAGCCTGCCCAGCCTGGTGTCACTTATCTGTTGCATTATGAATAGTACTCTGATCAAGAAAAGTGCTGGCAATTTGTTGAATTACTTTTTATTGAGAAACTGTCAAGACTGCTATTTAGGACTACAAAATCTGATTGCTTCTCAAGTATTATTTCTGTCCTCATCGGAAGAACAATGACTAACACACAAGGGTCATGAAATGCAATAAGCATTTATTTTTTTAAATTATGTTTTA
>NW_010254025.1:0-280 GCF_000690775.1 Eurypyga helias
ATTAACCGCATTTCTGCCGCCCCGCAGCAGCTTTTCCCTCATATCCAAGCTACACCCCTCGCTCGCACAACGATGCATCATTATCCTTAACACCCGGGCTATGGATCATTAGTTACACATTTTAACCAATAAGGGAACACTTACCAGAGGCTCCTGTCTCCCCCTCTCCCTCTCTCTCACTCTCTCTCTCTTTTTTTCTCTGTCTCTCCCTCTTTCTGATCCACTGACGCTGCAGCTCAGCTCCAAAGAAACATTTAAAAAAAAAAAAAGGAAAAAAAAA
>NW_010254025.1:1143-1419 GCF_000690775.1 Eurypyga helias
GGAATGCGTTGCATTTTTTTGTGACGAGTGCAAATGCTCTCGTCTGTCGCCATGTTTATACAATTCCGCTTTTAATATTAGGATTATATTTTTTTTTTCTCCCTCCCCCTCCCCTTTTCACTGTCCCCCCCTTTTTTATCCTTTAAGCGACCGCGCGAATACAGCGGAGGGTGGCTTTTTACTTCCTCCTTTTTTCTTTCTTTTAAAGGCGGATTCGGTTTAATTTCATGATTATTAACCGCCCGGGTTAATTTTCACCTTTTTTTTTTTTTTTGG
>NW_010254025.1:1533-1733 GCF_000690775.1 Eurypyga helias
AAATAAATACTTTGAATAAAGAGGGCATGTCCATTTTAAAGCATTTAATTAACAAATAGGGAAATAATTAATAGGGAAATAGGGAAAATGCCTATTTTTGACCACCCCGGATTTCCCAGCCAGAGCAGCTCTGCAAAGGGTGTGTCCGCTGCAAATGAAACCTTCCCAGGGCAAAATAAATGCCCCTCCCCACCTTCCCC
>NW_010254026.1:0-230 GCF_000690775.1 Eurypyga helias
CCCCTCCATCCCTGCCTGTCCCGCTGCCGGTCCCTGCCGGGGCTGGACGGCGTGCTCCGGCACACATCAGTCCCCGCGCCGGGGATGGGGGGAGCGCGATACCTCGGGCTGTCTGGGGGCAGCTGCGAGATGAGTGCGAACATATTGTGTGGGCTCCTGCACAGGCGTCACGGTGTCGCTGCTGTCACAGCCCTGCCGTGACAAACGGCTCCGGCACAGGCGCAGCCCTG
>NW_010254026.1:384-587 GCF_000690775.1 Eurypyga helias
GGGCACATCCTTGGCTTGGGAAGGGTTAACGGCACCGTGTTTCTGGAGCCTATTGTTTCTTTCCCATATTTTCTGCCCACCCCCTCTTTTCCCCTTTTTAATGAGGGGTTAGCACAGCTGTAATTGCAGGTTCCAACTTTCCGCCAGCAAACGTGGCTGAGAAACTTTCAACACGGCGTCGATGGGGATGCACGGATCTGGCC
>NW_010254027.1:0-16356 GCF_000690775.1 Eurypyga helias
CGAGTCCCGCGCTGACTAAGCACAGAGAATTTTCTGTCTTCTAACATTTTAATGTTCTAGGTCTCCTCTTAGAAGATAATCCTTCTATACGTGCCATATCTTTAGGACATGGTCATATTTTAGTGGGCACAAAGAATGGTGAAATACTGGAGGTGGATAAAAGTGGACCAATAACTCTGCTGGTTCAGGTACATTTTAAATAGCAGTCAAATATTCCATACCACAGACACTGTTCTATTTGTCAAGTAAAGACTGTTGTGCAGTAAGAAGCATTTTAATTACTAGTAAAGTTAGCAGGTGACTACATTCCACAGATTTTTTTTTAATGCTAGGCTAAACCATTATGACTTTTTAATGTGCATCCTTTCAAACAGGAAGAAAAAAAAATAAAATTGTTTTTAAAATTTGCCTCCTTGAGGTTTATTTTTAGATTTTCCTGTAATCATGTAACGAACATTTCAGTTTCCTTTGCTATACCAAACAGACTGCATTTCTTAAGCCTGACTACAAAACAGGCTTTTTACATCGTATCGTCATCTGATTTTCTTTCATAAAAGCATGTGGATCTTGAATTCACGCTTCTGAGTGGCCAATGCAGTGTGCAAAGAACTAGATTTTTGTAAAATGTATGTTAGAATTTAAGGTAAAGGAAAAAATCTAGATGTGTGTGAGGATTATTTCTCAGGGTGAAGTTTTCTCTAAGTACTGATTACTATAACTTTTACTGTAAGTAGCAGGGTGAAGTTTTGTCCAGGTGTTCTGTGTTTCTATTCAGATATTTCTTTATTATTCTCTAAAGACATGCATGTTCTCTCTCTGTTTTGGGTGTGTTTTTTTGTTGGGTTTTGGGGGTTTTTTTACCTCTTTAAATGTATTATTTCACATTTAAATTTTTCAAATTTAAATTTTTCAAAGACATCTGATTCATTTGTGTTTTTTCAGGGTCACATGGAGGGGGAAGTTTGGGGTCTAGCTACTCATCCTCATTTACCTATTTGTGCCACTGTAAGTGATGACAAAACCTTAAGAATATGGGATTTATCTCCTAGCCATTGTATGTTAGCTGTTCGCAAATTGAAGAAGGGTAAGATGCTTAGTTTAAAAAGGATTTAACTGAATTCAGTTGACATTTACTAGTATTATGAGTCTTTCAAGAGCAAGACTGAATAAATTATTTTATTTTCTGTAATTATTTTATTGATGTTCACAAGTTAAGGAGCCCTTAAGCTAATGAATCTGTACGAAAGATTTCTGTGTATTACTGCTCTTAAGGTTATTTGCATCTGCACCATATTTGAGTCAGCAAATTTACAATAAAAGTTGAGCCAAGTACATAAATCTACCATGTTCCTTACAGTACCTCAAGGTTTTTGAACAGTGGAGGACTTCAAATCTAGACGTTTTTGGAAGACATTTTAGAAGTGATGTTGAATTTCTCCTCTTTCTGAACATTAGAAGGAGGATTTAGAATGCCAGGGAAAGAAAACAACAGTCATTAAAATCATTAAATATCATTGTATACTATACAACTAAGATCTGCTTTGGCAGATGGAAAATCTGTTGTAAGTGACATAAGGAGACTAATTTACAAATTACACCAGACTGGCCTTAACAAGCTTTTAATGATATATGTGCTTTGCTGGACAAAGGAATCCATAGGCTTCTTCTGTTGGGCATTTTGGTCCAAACCTTATAGGAAGCTTAGTTAATTTGGATTGATAAAGTAAATGTAAGAAGAGTCATGAGCTGGCAGAAGCAGGGATTAAACTGCTTTTTCAACTGAAGTTGGTGAAGTGTGCTCAAGTCTTGAAGCAGATATTTCTTAATATTTTTAAGAGTAGTTTTGGCAGAAAAATGCAAACCGCAATAACTTAATTTGCTGATGAGACACATTTTGAGATGCTTTGGCGATCTTAAAAAGCACCTGTGTACTGTACCGAAAGAACTGGATGCTGCTGCAGACTGCAGTGATTGAAATGAAATGAGGCAAGACTTGGTGACTACGGAAGATGTCTTGTGTAGCTGGGATAACTGGGGAGCAGAAGGCTCAGGATGTTCTAGCTGATCACAGGAGGACAACTGCATGTGATAGTGATGTATTTTTCCCAGGATATATTGAAGTATACATGTATAATCATATATACAAATCAGAATATTTTTGGAGCACGCTTCTCATCTGTATTCAGCTGAATGAAATTAAACTGGAGGTTGAATATGGAGAAAGAGGAGCTACAGGTTAATGAATGAGCAGCTTTGTGATGGATTCAGCTAAATAAAGGATTTCTGTCTACAAGTTAATTAGAGGAACAAATAGTAGGGAAAAACATTTACACCAATGGAAAATTTGGGCCTGGAAACAAATCTATATATACTGACTGTAAAGAAGTTTAGATTGCTAATTATACCATTTTCCAAATGAAACGGGAAATGTTTATTAAAAGGGTTATATGATATAGTGACCATGATAGCAAACGACTCGATTCTGTCAGTCCAGGTCTTTTCCAGCTGTGTTACCCTTACCAGAGCAAATGGTAACAAACAACTGGCACCAGATACTAAGAAGGAGAGCAAATTTAAAAATATATAGACCATAATGAGTAATCTGATTACTGATATAGAAAAAACGTCAATTAATATGCAAGTAAATGCAATCTAAGATCCTGTGGTTGTGTATTGATTTGCCAATAGCTTCTGTGTGCTGTCATGGATGTAGAGCTTGGAAATTATCTTGGTAGCATCTAAAAAATTTCATTAGACTATATACTATAAAAGCAGCTTTCCTTTACTATTGGAAAAATAAACGTAAAAGAGGTATATACACTGTATATGTACCTGAATGTCATTTCTGTATTCCACATAGGAGGTAGATGTTGCTGCTTTTCTCCTGATGGAAAAGCATTAGCGGTTGGTCTCAACGATGGAAGTTTTCTGATAGTTAATGCAGATACCCTGGAGGATCTAGTCTCTTTCCAACACAGGAAAGATGTTATTTCAGAGATTCGATTTTCTCCTGGTAAGTGATCAAAATAAAGCTCTTCATATCAAGATCATTCAAACAAGCTTTATATAACTTTTAAAAGATAAAACAGATATTTGTAGCACTCTTTTGCATGTAAAAAATAAGTCGGCAAGACTAATATTAACGTTGTAAAAAATATTGGGTGTGACATCTTATGTTACTCCTTTTAAGGATGAGATGATTGGAATAGGTTTACTCATAGTAATCACCTGAACACAACAATCAATTGTAAGTCACAAATGTCCAGCAGCCTCCCTAGGTGCCTAGGCTCCCACTTCACGAGCCGCACAAGTTTGGCGCTTCACTGCAGTTACTGTTAGCTAATGAGAATGCTTGAAACTGATGTGTCAGAAAGTTCTGGCATCTTCTTTTTAATCCTTTCCCCCTTACAGTGTTTAGCACTCCCAGCGAGGCTAGATTTTTTTTTTTTTTTTTTTTACATAGTACAGCTCTTATTTAGGAATTCAAATGTTTGGCGCAAACTGATAATACTACTTCAGTGAAAACACTCTTCTGTAGAATAAATTTAATGCCAATTACTGATGCCAGTTCTTATGCAACATTACTTTCTGGTTACCTAAGCCCTACTACTCTGAGTGCAAGAAATGTTTAAAATATTATCAAACAGTTTGTAAAGATGTGATGGTTGTTTATTTCATACTGATTTTGAATATGTGATATGAACATTAGTCTGTCAGGGGCTGTGTATAAATTGGCAAGCTCATTTCAAAGAAATCAGAGTTGCATATAGCTAAATTTCAGAATGTACTTTTGTTTAATATACAGATCACTACAATTTTTGGAAATGTCTTGTTTCTACTGATGTGTTTTAGGGGCTGGAAAGTACTTAGCTGTGGCATCCTGTGACAACTTTGTAGATATTTACAATGTAATGAGCAGTAAACGAGTAGGAATCTGCAAGGGAGCCTCCAGCTATATCACACACATGGACTGGGACATAAGAGGCAAGTAGCATGCATGTTCAAAACCTAGTGGAAGATTGATTACATTATAGACTAAATACATTGCATCTACAGTATGAATTTCGTATCACTGACAGATTTGTCTCTTCAGTTTATGAATATGCTCATAGCATCCGAATGATTTTTTACTGCTATATGGATATTTAGAAGTTGTGCAATTTGAAGTAAAATAGATTGTCTACAGATTGGTTTGTTTGGTTTGGGTTTTTTTTAGCATCTTCTGTGTCTATTGTTTGACGTCTTGAATAATGTACTGCATAGTGCAGTTGCATCACTAGCTCAGGGATACGTATCCTTGTTGTCAGAAATAGCAGAAAGACAATTCCCTGTCTTCCTGTGTCTTAGTATGTGATTCATTTAAACAGTAACTCTAGTCCTCTGTCATATAAAAACAAGGCAGTGCAGTTGTGCAACCTATTAATTCCTGCTCTTATTCCTCTACGTAATCACTTTTGAAAAAGTCCAATTTAAAATTAATGTGAAAGAGTAGGCAAGCAGAAGACAGCTGCTTGGAACCAGCCATTGGCCAGGCAGCATATGTGCTTCTTGTTGCCAAGAGCATATGCATACTGATCAGCCAGTTGTCACAAACAGGCTCTGAATTAGACCCAGTACACTGTCATCTGATGGAACAACCATAAACAGGAGAAAAGTGATTCATTCTTATGGTTTTCAAGGAGAGGAGGAACTGTGAACGTGACGGGTCAAAGGATTCAGATCTTCATAGGGCCACACTTAGAGATCTACTGTTTATGTGTGCAACTTTTTCCAGTGGAAACAAATCATCTGTGTAATGCTGTTAGAAACAAAAATTTCAAAATAACCTTTTGTTTGGATTGTTTTCTTTTTCTGTAAAACGGAATCTTCTATTTAACATTAATATACAGTATGTTTTATAGGGAAGCTCTTGCAAGTCAACACTGGTGCTAAAGAGCAGTTGTTTTTTGAAGCTCCTCGTGGGAAAAAACAGACAATTCCTAGTTTGGAGGTGAGGAAATAGACTGCTGCCTTAACAACTTTGCAAACTAGAGTTATACAACAGTGTATATCACATAAGAGGCAATGATGTATAAAACTGTTTAGGTATTTGCTGTCCTTTATTTGCAGCCTGTTAAATTATATAACGTAACCATAAAGATAAAATAGCTAGGGGATATCACATTTGTCTCTTCTGTTAGAAAATGGACATTTGGCTGACATAAGCACTCATGAAGATTTCACTGGACTTCTCTACGCCTCTCTTGGTACCTAAACACCTTTGAAAACCTGTTGCAGATTACCTAACCCTAACTTCGCTGTGGAAGACCATACGTCTGTCTTTACATAACAATGCAATCTAGTATACATAATATACGCAGCCAAGTGTAGTATATTGTAGCTATAATATTGATTTCTTTTCTCAGACATAGGGCATTGTCATAGGGCAGAGAGTGAAAATGGATAATTTTTAAATAATATTTTCTATGAACTGACAGGCAGTGTTGAAAAACGTAATTTGTTTTTCTGTAGTCTGGAAGGGCAGGTAAGGTCATTTATTTAATACTTCTAGAGATTTTGGGACTAGAAGTTAATAGAGGTAAAATTAAGGGGGTCGAATGAAATACTGAAGTCAGAAAATAAGTGGTTAATATGTTAAAATACTGTCTTTTAGATGTGACTTACCTTTCTGTGCAAGGACTTTTACTTTAAATCAGATGTAGAAGAAAACTGCCTGGGAAGAAGCATGCTCTGTCTCAAACAGGTTGTTTTTGTAGGTAGAAAAGATTGGTTGGGCATCATGGACAAGTGTTTTGGGCTCTTGCTGTGAAGGAATCTGGCCAATAATTGGTGAAGTCACAGATGTAACTGCTTCGTGCCTCACTAGTGATAGTAAAGTATTAGCCACAGGAGATGATTTTGGATTTGTGAAACTGTTTCGATACCCCGCTAAAGTAAGTAGTTTTCAGCCGGTCGTGGAGAAGATTGATTAATGAAACTGCCTTTTCAAAACTGTAAAAATTCATCACTCAGAACAAAATAGTGCTTTTATACTTTTGTCTTTATGATGAAAGCAGGCATTCTGTTTTACCCTGCAATCTGCAAGGCATTAACCTTTCCATTAGTAAGAATGACCATTTCAGGTCTGACTAAAGAGCCATCTCATGCAGTAGTTCTGTCACTGACAGTGGCAAATGCATAGAGAGAACTGTAAGAGTGGGAATGGGACAGGCACTGTCTAATAGTATCTAAGGCATAACATCCTCAGTGTGGTTTTTATCGGTGTTGGTTTTGTCCCCTTAAGCAATTATTTTATATTGCTCACCTTCCTTTCACTGGTTTTATAGATCTTCGTTCTGTCCAACCTCAGTCTTTTTTCTCTAAAATGAAGACCTTTAATATTACTTAATCAAACATCACAGAAAAGCCATTTCAGGAGCACATTATATTTTTACTGGCTTCTAGAACCTTTCTAGTTTTCACGTATATTTATCAGTAAATGTCTTCAATTCGGAATAATTTGCCATGCTAGGGATTGTAATAATGCACAAGTATTGACTCAGAGTATTCTGTGTGTTTTATTCTTAATTTGTTAGATTATTTTCTCTCTTAGGAAAAATCATGCAGTGTTTATTGCTGGAGTATGTTTATAAACAAATTCTTGCATGCTTGGTGTGGAAATATGGTTATCATTTCAATAAATTAGTACAGGACAGGAACTTGGCAAGTGGTGATACATACAAATGCAAACCAGCTAAAGCAAAAACCGTAAAGAAGTTAAGAACATGTTGTTGTGCACTGGCATCTCATTCCATTTTTTATTCTACCGGACTGGTTAAATTTGATCTGTGACCTTTCTCCTCCCTCCTTAGGGAAAGTTTGGAAAATTTAAGAGGTATGTTGCTCACAGTACGCATGTAACAAATGTCCGTTGGACCTATGATGACAGTTTGTTGGTCACTGTTGGAGGAGCAGACACCTCTTTAATGCTGTGGACTTTCGAGATGGAAGGACATCGGGATAGCAGGCAGTGTGACAGTGAAGAGTCTGATCTAGATTCTGAAGAAGATGGAGGTCAGTAATAATTTATAAGAGTAGCTGGATTATGCTATCTCAAGACGACTTTTTTAATGAAAAACTGCTAATTTAGACATAATTGAATTTTATATATGATTGCTTTAATTTTAAATAGTGAAGATGCTTCAGAAACGTTAAGTAAAATCTCATTTTGGGGGAAGGACTGGTGAACTGTTGCAAAGAAAATGCTAACCGAGTGTTTGACTTAAGCTGTGAGTCGGAGTATGTAAGATGACTCTTGACATCTTTTAAATGAAAAAATAAGTGCCTAATATAGATAACTTCCAAAAATCTGTACGGAAAAATACATTTGTCACAGCTTACATTTGGGCACTAATTCAAATGGAATTATGTTGAAATCTGTGTAATGTGAGAGTTATCTCACAGCACCTATTTCCATAACGTGAAACCATAGGTAGACTGATACTCCTATATGGAATAATCTATTGCAAGATCATAATACGATTAGTTATATAGTGTTAATTACATCTCCTAGAATTAACTTCTGTTGGTTGTGCTATACTTAATGTTTTCCTTTCATGTTAGGTTTCCAAGAGTTCATAAGCTTCCAAACTTGTTCCCTTTGCTCCCAAGTGCAGTTTTTTCCTCCTTGTCAATTCCTCAGTGTTCAAGGATTTTTAAACTGTCACTGCTACTCTTTAAATAATTCTATGTAATAAATTGACATCAGTTTTCACTAAAATCTGCTAAATTACCAAAGGGACACTTTTTATATTAGAGACATATTAAACATTAATTGGAGAAGAGTTTTTATGCTCTTACTGCTTAAAAATATTGAAAACTACATCTGCAAAGTAATTTAATTGCCTACAGGAGAGTTGGTCAACTTTAACTTTCTGAATCAAAAATTGCAATTGTCAGAGTCATTGTTCAGCTTCTGCCTGTGACCTGTTAGCACATCTTCGCCCAGTAGGCTTCGGTAGGCTCTAGTGCTTTACACAGAACCCTCTTAAGCTATGTATTCAGAAAATACTCTGAAAGAGAGGTCACAGAATCACAGAATCACAGAATGGTTTGGGTTGGAAGGGACCTTAAAGACCATCTAGTTCCAACGCCCCTGCCATGGGCAGGGACACCTTCTACTAGACGAGGTTGCTCAGAGCCTCATCCAGCCTGGCCTTGAACACTTCCAGGGATGGGGCATCCACAGCTTCTCTGGGCAACCTGTTCCAGTGCCTCACCACCCTCTCTGTGAAGAACTTCCTCCTGATATCTTATCTAAACCTCCCCGCTTTCAATTTAAACCTGTTATCCCTTGTCCTGTCACTACAGGACCTTGTAAAAAGTCCCCCCAGCTTCCTTGTAGCCCCTTCAGGTACTGGATGGTGCTATAAGGTCTCCCCGGAGCCTTCTCTTCTCCAGGCTCCAGGTCCATTAAGCTTTAGAAAAAAGACATTGACTTCTTTGTTCAAAAAAGTTTCTTTTCATCAGGTCATATTAATTTGAGTTAGTGTTAAGAACTGTTCATAAAGTTGGCATTAGGAATCTTGATCTTTGAAAAAAATGGAGGGTAACAACCTGTCACTATTTAGCCTTTTTGCCATATTTAGTATAGTAAACATCATCTTGATGTGCCTGACTGTCCCTAAGCATTGTGTAGGAACCCTGTGCAGACCTATAGATTCCATCCTAATGGATGGATCCTGAAATTGAGAGCAACCTGGCGCTGAAACTCACAGAACTTAACAGGCAGTATCATGCAGCGGGGTCCTTTGTTAGTGACCCTGAGTTAAGGCCCCAGCCAAGCAGAAATGGGGTAGCTTTGAATGTCCCTTGAATCTTTGTTAACAAAAGACATTCTAAGAAAAAAAAAAAATCTCTACATTATCTTTGTGGAAAAAATGATTAACAATATTCATTATTCCCAGCTACTTTGTTTCTGTTTTGTGTTGTTACTAATAATACATGGTATAATAGTTTTTGTAGTTCAGTACATTGTTGAAAGCTGCACAGATTGTGATTTAATTTTTTCTTCAGGTGTCTTATTTTGTTTTGGTACCGTTCACTCTGATTTTATTAGGTTATGACAGTGATGTGACAAGAGAAAATGAAATTAATTACACCATCAAAGCCTTATCAACAAACATTAGACCAATGTTTGGAATTAAGCCTCATCTGCAACAAAAGGAGCCAACCTTAGATGAAAGGTAATTGCTAAATTACAATTCTTGCCAAGAAAGCAATCTGAAAAGATGATTAATAATAAAACATAATTATGTCGGAATATATATACATCTTAAACAGCTATGTACGAAAAGAGTGGAAATATTTCTTCAGCTTGAGGAATGCTAGTATTAGAGAGGGAAGTGAGGAAAACGCAACACAGTGCAATTGGGAGTAAAGATACAGAGGAAGCAAATTGAAAACTTTCTGCAGGAATGAGAACTGTTACAATGCACGTGCCTCTTTCTGCAGTGAAGCTGACATCTGTCATGCCCTTGTTGAGGAACGCAACCTGACGTCTGTGGGAGTTTCGGTGTTGTCTGTTGTTACCAAGTTCTTTCGCTGAAGGAAAGAATGGATGCCTGAGCATAAAGCTGTGGCTCCCTGTCTTACACTGAAAATGAAAAATGGTCTTTCTGTTAATTAGATATATTTGATGTGGAAATCAAGAAGAAATAATGTACATGGTATCAACATTTTGCATTTATATATATGTTTGTTAATAAAAACTGTGATTTAAGATTTATATTTTTTTTTAATGTAAACCTCTTGTATTTTTTCAATAATTTTTTCTGGAAGCTGAGTTGTGTTTTCAGTTTAAAATAAAATATTAAAGAAAATTCATTCTGTAGTAAGGTAACTAGGTTCTGATTCAAAATACATGAAAGTTCATGAAAGGATTCCATTACCTGCATTGTTTAAAAGTTTGGGGCCCTAAACCTTCAAATAGAATTATTGTGGAGAATAAAACCAGAATATGGTTACTGTATGCATTTTAACTTGTGTTCTGCTAAAGTTAATCGTATGTGAGATTGGTAAATGTTTTAGTAAGTCTACCTTCGTAGATACTAATTTTTATTTTATATTTTATTTCCCTTTCCTTTTGCTTCCTGTGAAGGCAGGGGGTAGTGAGGTAAGTTCTTTACACAAAGTCCAAGATCAAACATGCTTTCATAACTTATGCTGCATTGCAACAGAATATACTTGCTATATTTTGAAATAGAAGTGAAGGCTTTAACTGTTCACTCTTAAATAGTAGCTTGTTAATGGGTAGAAAAGCGATAAGGGACAAAGAATAAGCCCAGTTCTCAGTCTGACTAGATATGAGTGGGTGCTAAATTGAGTATTTGGGAAGGGTGATCTCATCCTTCTTCCCTGTGAGGGTGACAGAGCCCTGGAACAGGCTGCCCAGAGAGGGGGTGGAGTCTCCTTCTCTGGAGACCTTCAAAAGCCGCTTGGAGTTGTTCCTGTGTGATCTACTCCAGGTGATCCTGCTCTGGCAGGGGGGTTGGACTGGATGATCTCTAGAGGTCCCATCCAACCCCTGCCACTCTGTGTGAAATGTGTGTGTGAATTCTCTTTTCCTCCACACTCTGGAGTGACTAAGGAACAGCTTGACTTAAGCAACTGGTAAGAGCTCACCTAACTGATGTGGACTTCTGTAAGAGTATGTCACAGTGTTGGTACAGAGTTCCAGCATGAAATAAAAAGTGCAGGGACCATGGTGCAGAGATGAGGCTATAAGGGCAGTATCACCACATCTGCACCACTGTGTTGGAGCTTATAAAGCTTCGGGGACGAGAGGAGCATTATTGACTTGGCTGCAGCATTTCACCAGTGCACCTACACTGCTTAAGGGTCTGAGCTGCTGGGCCTACCCAGCATTGATATATGCAGGGTCAGTAGCTTAGGTGCCTACAACAGGTAATGAGTTTTACACATACTCCATTTAGAATATATTCGTAGTCAAAAACATGCCATTACATTTGGAGCACAACAGATCCTTAGGCTGTAGGCCACTCACCAGCCTTGTAGACTGAGCTGCCAGGACATTTGTACCTACACTGGTTAAGAAAGGAGAACCCTTCTCATACCTAACTGGGCCCGTTTCCGCAATGAAATCACATCCCTGTGGTGACAGACAAATTGACATCATCAAGAAAGCCACTGTCTTCATCTAAATATTAGATCATACCACTAACAACCTTTATCAAATTAATTCCTGTTTTAGGCTTACATTTTTCTTTCTTATCTGTAAAGTCAGTATTTCTGTGGAAGTTATACAGGCTTTTCTCCTGTGTTCATTTTCAAGGTACTTGGGTGTACTGCTCAGAGTGTGGGTGGTACATCCTTGGCATTCCATGTTATGTGTAGGCTTGTTACAAAGACTGCCAAACATTAGAAGAGATACTTTCTTGTCATTACACTTTCTTGGAATCTGTGTATTCTCAGGATCACAGGTACACACCAGTGTAGCATGTGCTTCTGAGAATGTCTTCTAAGTAATTCTGACTTTGTGTATAAAGGAGATTTACTTTATCCTGAGTAGTGAATTTGCTTATATAGAGAACAGATATGATTTTTAGTATCCAGAGTATTAAATGAGATAAACAATAAGAGAACACTACAGGAAGAAGCATACCTGAAATCTCATCTTCTTCCTACTTCTGTCTCACAGAAGCCTATTTGTGAGACCAGCAGTTGCAGTCTGAGACGGTGGCCTAGATATACATTCAGAAATTACTCAACTGGGTGCCAAAAATGGATTCACTAGAATTATTTTGATTCTAATATTGTTAGAAAGGTTAAGTTGGTCTCAGCTTTTATGTTGTAAGTAGTAGGATAACGTAGGAAATCAGAGTTTTAGGCCATTTAGTCTATGAAAAATTCAAATACACATCACCAGGTAGGTCAAAACTGTGTCACTCCTTTTTGCTAAAGCTCTGCAGAAAGAAATGAGAGAATCCCTGTGGTCAGAAAGGGAGAATAATCAAAAGAAGCTGCAAAACACTGCAGTCTGGTGGGCAGGTAACTTCTCTGTGAGGTATGGAATGTGGGATTCCACTTTTGGTGTAGCATAATCATTTTCTTCCAGTGACCCTTAATCAAAAATGTAAATGCAATTCCCAGAACATGAATCTGAACAAAGGATTATTTTTGCTCTCCAACTGAGATAGTGTCCTGTTCTCAGTTTTCTGGGTTTGCCCATAAATTACTTTTTTCCCATGAAATAACAATTTTTGTATTCTTTTGTTTTCCCCTGCACAACAGTGCTGTAAAAGTTGACATGCTTCATAGAAATATGTTGAAGCCTTAAATTTCAGGCATGTTTTTTTGAAAATCTTTGGATGCTAGAACTCAAGATTTCAGGGTCAGTTGGTTTAAGGCTTGCTTGCAGTGTAGTTTAAGGCCACCTCTACTAATGATATGCCATTCTCTAGCAGTAAAATTACCATAATATATCATTGATGTTGGAATACTTGTTTTAACTTCTGCTGAAAACATAAAATGGCACAGGCTGTGAGACCAAGGGGTGTGAGAGAGGGAGGAAGCTACTGAAATGAGGCTTCTTGTATCTGAACCTTACAATTATCGCCTTGTAATTGCCGCTGAAATTCAGAGATTTTATACGAACATCTTCCCTATCTTTTGTATAAATGGACAGAATGCAATTTGATTTTTTTCTTTTTGTTTCCCAGTCTAGTGACTTGATGGGAATGTAAATAGTACAAATTTCAAAGGGTTTTTTTTTTTGTTGTTTTTTTTTTGTTGTTGTTGTTTTTTTACAAAAAGATCAGCTTTATCCTCTTGTCCTCTTGTTTTGCTCTATTAGTGTGTGTGATTTGGGCGAGAGGAGAAGCCAGGAATCAAAAATTATAGCAGGCCACTTTCTATTAGCAGTTTCTTCCCTCTCTCTGTGCATCCTGTTTGCAGAATAAATTAGAATACAGTGAAATTTAAATTTACCTTTTTCTTTTTTAGAAAGATTTAGAAAGAAGAAGGCAGGGCGTTTTGAAGCTAACCTTTCTGTGAATCCGTTTCTGCACATTTGAATATACGTTAGTGGAGGGCATTAACCTTTTACAAGGACCTGTAGTGGTAGGATGAGGGATAACGGGTTGAAATTGAAAGTGGGGAGGTTTAGATTAGATATCAGGAGGAAGTTCTTCACAGAGAGAGTGGTGAGGCACTGGCACAGGTTGCCCAGAGAAGCTGTGGATGCCCCATCCCTGGAAGTGTTCAAGGCCAGGCTGGATGAGGCTTTGAGCAACCTGGTCTAGTGGAAGGTGTCCCTGCCCATGACAGGGGGGTTGGAACTAGATGGTCTTTGAGGTCCCTTCCAACCAAAACCATGCTGTGATTCTAACCTTGAGACTGAAAACCCTGAAATTTCTGGACATTTCATTCTTCACAATCAAGAATTCCATTAGCATTAGTTAGTTGTATTACTGTGTCTCTGAGCAGTAGCAATAGACTAGAAAAGCATTATGGAAAAGAATGGTCTCCCTTTACCAGTTTGGGGTAACTTATTTTTTCTCACGAATATGAGCTAACTCATGTCTTTGAGAAAACCAAAAAGCCAATTACCAAGGTATCAAGGTTTACCAAAGCATCTCCTGTTCTGAATGCAAGGAAAAAAAGTATTTGTTTTGCAGCCAAAATAATCAGATACGACCAGGAAAGAAGTGTCAAGAGGAACAATTGTATGGCCCAGTGAGGAGGAATGCAATATTTGTGTTCGGGTCGTGATCTGTGTAGAATGACTTTATCAACAGGGCCTAAGAAGTTACGTCAATAAAATGCATTTATTGAAGGCCTCAGGAAAAGGATAACTGAAATACAGGCATATTGCCAGATATATTGAATACAGCGCCAATAAGTCTTGTTTATTTCAGTGATGAAGACAGCACAAAAAAATGCAATTAAATCTGCCTTATATCAATTAGGCATCCTATTATATTTCCATATATGTAAATATTTACCAGCTATTAATTTGATGTAATAAAATTAATTTGATTGTCACATATGGTCCATGTGGCCAATCTCGTTCCATACTTACATTATGAGACTGAAAATGTAGAATTGGACATTAAAGAATTGAAACTGCCAAATGAAAGCTAAAAATTTTCCTCTGACTGTACGAATATTTGGTTCAGCGTATTCAGGAAAGTTGTAAGAGAAAAGGTCTGAAGGTATTTAATTCTGTAGTTCTAGAAGAATTGCACGTTCTTGACTGTAAAACGTGTTCAAGATGCACTTGAATTCTACTGGGAGAAAAGGTTTAGCTGTTTGCTATATAAAGAACTAGTGCACCAGTCTTGCACTGCAGATTAAAGTTGGAGCTAATTAGAAGAGATTCAGTAAAACAGATAACTTTTATTGGGGAAAAAAGAACCCATTTGTAACTTGTTAACACTGTTTTCTTAATTTTCTGGAAAGTTTTCCCTAACAGGTGAGAGAGAAATTATTTTTGCTTCACCTCTATGGGGAAAAGACTAAAAACTAACTAGTCTTTGCTGCGGTGGAATTGCTTGGTAGTTCTTAAAAGAAAGAACTTGACACACTTCAGAGGTTTTTAGGTCTGCTTCTGATTCTCTGTTAACAGTAGGAATAATTCCTAAGAAATATATTCTCATGCCAACACGTGTTCATAATTCCCATTTAAGTAATGGGAGTTTTCTGTACAAATAATAAATTTCTATAACCTATGAAGTTGTGAATAATCCCCTTGTTGCAAAAAGAAGTAAACCAGAAAGTCAATAATAATTCTTTCTATGAATAATTCACTGACACCTAGCTTTCAGCAAAACTTGTATAAGTAATTCTTTTCTCTTTCCCACGTGCTGCTGAAAAGAGGTTCCAGGTAATGCTTTTATTTTGCTATCTAGTCCATATTTTACTGTCATCTCCCATTTTCTTTAAAAAGCCATCTGTCATGTTGGGTGCTATACCATGCACCTGTCACTCTTCAGAAAATCGCTGTGTTAAAAAGTCTACGTTTATATGGATTCATAGCAGTCATGTACCATACAGTAAGCTAGATATTTATTTACCCACCATTACAAAATTAGCTACATGGACCATTAAACTTGCCTGTGTTTTACAAATAATATTTTTCAATAATATTTATGAAGTTGTATAGATTATCACTCTTGTCAGTCCCTAGAGGACAGCTATCCACCTCAAAGGTGGATTGTTTTACATTTGATGGGACAGCCTCACCTGAGAAGTCAGTGTACATGTTGGTAAACTATTTAAGTATTAGATTACGTATATCCACATTAGTGCATCCAAAATGGCACTTAATACTCACAGGACACTTGAAAATAATTATGACTAATCATTGTCAAGAAGTAGTATTTAAAAACTACCAGGTTTCATTATCTTCTAATGGAAATCAGACCCCTAAAGTTTCACAAGTGACTTAAAAAATCTTACCAAAAGTGGATGGAAAGAACTCCTCCTTACTTTTAAAATTAGTTCTCTACTTTGTGCTTGCCAGCACCTTTTGGGGAGGGCTGTGAAAGTTGCTTCATGCTGAAGGCTAGTGCAAAATGAACTGCTAAGTTCTTTGCAAGTCCCCCAGAGTATGAGGTGCAGCTGTGGTGACCCTCACAGAAAGGGGCTTTTTTAAATTACAGCTCTGACTCCAAAATATCTATGAAATCATGCCCAAAATAATACTTGATTTTTAAAACAGAAGTAAGTACTGTAATTGACACTGTCCTAAGTTAACGTGGAAGTCAAAGAATTGATGGCAGTTTTTATTAGGCACAGAAGACCATCCCTTGTTCTGTTAGTCTTGGAATTAAATAACATCATCAGTATCAATAACAAAAATAGAGAGTATATAATAACAACATCATACAAGAAAACATGAGTGGCAGTATCAATAATATTGAAACTGTCTAAAACTATGAAAAAGGGTTTATTTGTTTCACAAATTACTTCCAAATGCTTGTATTCCATTTTTATGGTCTCATAACAAGAAATTAAAATATATATACTGATTCTTTTTTCATGTTGAAATAAAATGCCAATATGAAGTTATTTATTTCCCCTATGATAGATGGCTGGAACTCTCCTTCCACATGTTCAAACTGACCCTGTCCATACATTCATTCACCCCCAAATGTTATTCGTGCTCTCCTTCCCATGATTTGCACACAGTTTTTGAGCATGCAGTCAGTTATATGGGCAGGTACGTGATCACTGGGTGTTGTATATGCCATTAGTCACTTTCCTGCACATTAAATAGCACATGAAAAATACCTTCAGTTTTTGCACCTTTAAAAAAAGCACTTGGAAAATGTATTCTGGTGTCCTTCAACATTC
>NW_010254027.1:16375-44445 GCF_000690775.1 Eurypyga helias
CTTGAAACTTAATTGGGGAAACATACGTATGTGCTTGTAATTTGCATTCCAGTTCCACTGCTCTGAATCAATATGGAGTTGGTCTGTCATAGATGGGTACTCGTATAACTTGTTGAGCTGACGTGAGATAACGTAGCTGAGTACAAGTTGTCAAGTCAGGTTTTATTGACCAATGTACATTCACTACTTCTTCTGTATGGTAATGTACAGATGTAAATGTGCGCTAACGGTTAGCTAAGGATGGCTATCGACCTGTATTTGTTACCTGTGTGTCCATACAGCCTGTAAGGATAGATGGTCTTTTCTAGCAGTTGTATAATGCGAGATTGTTTTACCTCTTCTCCCATGCTGTCATCAGGGATTAGCAGACAACAAATGTTATAAGAATGCCACATTCCAGATCCAAGCAGCAGAGAAGTCATCAGTTCCAGTCAGTTCTGCTGCAGTAACATAAACCTGTGCCAGAACCATGCCCTTGCAATTTTTACTGCTTTCATGTAACTTTAGATGTGCTGTCCTGCTCTATTTAATTTTTGTGCTTTGTTTTCTTCTCACTCACTTTTCCCTCTATCTATCAGGTACATAAATAAAATAAGAAGTGAGGGGCTAAAAATGTCAATCAGCACTAACCTGTGACAACTGATAAATGTACATTTTTACTCCTAAATAATAGTGGTTTTGGGAATGCCTTTCTTCTTAGGAACTCTAAATCAAGATGGGCATAAAAATATTTTTTTGGATACATTGCTAGGAATTGCCCTAAGAAAACTGGACTCTGTTCCCTGCAGGTTGGACTTCCTGCTTCATATTCTGTGGGTTTTTTTTGATGGTAATGCATAGTAGTGTGCTGTCTTTAGTCTGAAATCTTCATTTGCACTTGTGTGACTCTTCATAGATTTTGTTGCTGATGTTAATTTAGCGTGGCATGAGTTACTGACATGCTGCCTAGTCTGCCCTTCAAAGGAGTAGAGAAATTTATGCAGGATTACTGGATCTGGAATCTGACATTCTTGTTCCATGTGCTGGCTGCAGTGTAACGTAGTAGAAGCTACATTTAGAGATTGCCTGGCTGTCTGAAAAGCATCAGAAGTTACGCTTCTCTCTCAGCTAGGAAGGCTCTCTGGAATGTAAGAGGAGTGTATCTTTCTACTTCCCTTTCTTCAAGAAAGTGTGGGTTTTTTTCTGCTGGTGTGGGTGTAGGCTGGCAATCATATCTTGGCTGTTGATGCTTCACAGCTGAGTAAGGTGGCTTTGGGATTTTCATTTTAGTTGTTACTATGTAATTGACAGGTGGATTTCTTTCTCTCTGTAAGCCTTTTTGGGTTCTACAGTGTGCCAGTAGAAGCAGTGTGCCAGTCTCGCACTTATGCAGTACTCGCTACTGCACTTGCTGTTTGATTCTGTAGCTGCTGCATGGGATGAGAGAAGAGGTAACATGACAGTGGAAAACCAGTAAACGTTGATATGTTTATTATAGCTTCCTCTTACTGTTCCCCCTCTCTGATTCTTGGGGAAAGTAATGGTTAGGACCAACAGAATCACTGATATACAATCTTTCAATTTGCAGCACTTCAGCTTTGTTCCTGATTTCCATGTTTAAAAAGAGAAAGGTATTTGCTTAATTTAAAAAAGGGTTTGAAGTCAACAGTATGTAAGTGGTTTTTAAGGAGCCACTTTTGTGTAAGTGTTTTGTAAAGGAACTCCTTGCATTTATAAGTGTGCTTCTAGTTACCTAATAAAATGGAGGTATCAAAGGGATTAAGGAACTTTAATTATAATTCCAAGCAATAAACTATAGGTAGGGAAAAAATGATTATCAACTTGTAATATCATTAACCTGTTACACAAATCAGGTGTTAGATATATTTCAATAACTATAATTCTTAGACGTAAAATAACAGGATATGTATAATCATGCGTATGTGAAGCTCTTGTTAACTTGTTAACCCTGTTCATTCTTCAAAGGCTTGATTGCACAGGCAGAGAACTGGTTATTATTTTGCCATTTAACTCCACAGATCGTAAGCACTAGAATTCTTTGTTTTAAACAGTACTTGTATTAGTATGCAAAAAAACCCCACCATCCAACCCCAATGCCAAAACCCAAAAAAAGCTTTATTTATTAATATTTTAGGAGGTCAGTGTGACCGTTTTAAAAAGGTATTAGAACAAAAAAGTTCTTTGTCTCTTCATTTTCTTGAATGAATAAGGGCAGGTTTTTATTCTTTGTGTCACTGAGGTGCTTTCAGAAAGCCCATTCCCCATACCAAATCTGTGCCTTTCAATTTTTGTTCATGCATTTCAGTAGTTTTACTTGATTGGATTTGATTCCATCTGAGAAGCACACACTGATAAGGAGGTGTCTGTGGCATGGTGTTACCTCTTGAACAGTGTATTTGTACCTGAAATTCAGCATCTACTGTGAAGGCAGGGAACAAATATAATGAAAGATTCTTTTCCTCTGTAAAACTTATATATGGCCTCTCTCCATATATACTTAATATGATAAACATTGTGACCTATTGGGAGTGTTTTCAGTTGATAATTTAGAAACATCTAAAGTGTAGTTTCTTTATTTTTCTTAAATTAAAAAGTGAGAATTTTAATCATACTTAGCGATACTATTGTTGTAATATGACAGGCTAGATGGGAGGATGCTAGGAGTCAGCAGTGATAGCACAGAGGAGAAGAAAAAACCTGGAAAATAGCTGAGGAGTTCAGGAATTTCACATCAAGTGTAAGACCTGGAAAGAGCTGGGTGAGACAGTAGTGATTCAAGAGTGGTCATGAAATTGGGTGTTGGGATCGCTGAGAGAAATCAGATGTATTCCATGCTTCCTGTACCGGCCAACCAATGCTTGGGTAGGTAATGAGGGCAGCCTGGACCATGCTTTGTTTGCTTTTCCTTCTATTTTTCAAAAGTTAGGAGAATACTTTTTCACCTTCACAGGTTAAGGTACAGGTTGCTATGGCTGTGAGCCACGTCCAGGCTATAACTGAAAAAGACATTCAAATGCCTTGCTTCTCTGTCTCGAGCTGTATGTGAATTCCTTCTAACTGGAGACCTTGGAGAGGAGAAAAAGGATCTGTAACTGAGGACCTTTGAGAATGAAGTCTAGGAGTACATTCCTACCAGACTTAGTTCAAGCAGGACTGAGAAAGTATTTAAATGCTGCTGCCTTTTAATATTTGTTCTTGAGTGAGGAGACCTTTAGTGCTTGTTCACACTGGACTCCTTTTCTGACCTGCATTGCTATATATGATAAGCAATATGATATATATACACACATATATAAAGAATCTTTTTTATATATATATTTTTAAAATAATATTTTACCTTTACTACCAGTGTATTAGAAGTCTGTTTTTCAAGGCAAGAATTTTGGAGTAGCAAAACAAGTGTTAGACTACCATTCCTTGTGAAATTATGAAAGTCTCTCTCCATACTTCAGTTAGTGTTCCTTGTTTTAATTTGCACTTATTTATGAATGAGTAGGAAATATGACCCTTGGTTATTTTCCTTCATGCCTTTAGTCTTTTTAACTTGAAATCAGTATTTCAAACTTTGCTCTGATAAGAATTTGATTGATACAGCCCACATTCCCTCCCTATGAAAAGACTCGTGGTGTTAACTGTCCAATGTAAAGTCGCAGTATTTCTCTTTGGATCTGGATTTGGATTTTCTATTGTAAAGATGCACAGAAAATGGGGTTTTATTTGAATAACTGAAAAAACATTTTTTGAATATAATTCAAAGTATACAGTGTACAAACAATTGTCTGTTGTTCTTAGAAAAGACAAGGTGATTATTTTGCGTCAAAGTCATCATTCCAGAGCAGAGATGGAAGTAAAAGTACCTCGTACTAAAAAGGGAATATGGCAGAGAGCTGACCTGATGCTCTCTGTGTGATATTAGTTTGTCACACTGCCTACTGGATTAAATCATCTGGATTTCATTGAATCTATACGTAGAGTTTCTTTTTAAGTTTAAATGAATTGTTGCTCTTAAGGGTCAGACTTACAGGTTTCTTTTTGTGGCCACGTATGCTATATATATATATAATCAATAACCTATGCTCCTGCAAATCACTAGAAATAATTGCATAATTTTGATGAATAAAATTTGTTTGTGTTTCTTTGTATATGAACAGTTGAACATAATGTGAAAAATGTTACAGATACTTACCAAACTTGTTTAGTTGAGATTTCTGAATTAAATCTAGACTATTCAGAACAGTGGAATGTAAGTTATGGTGAATATTCATGCATTTGCATGGTGATGGTTTACTTTAAGTGTTGATCAATAACATGTTTCTGTTCATGTAAGAGTGAATGGGCAGCTGTACTTGGGGTTCTTTACAAACTGTAACAAAAATAAGAAAAGTTAGGGCATACTGAAGGCATGTGGGAATAGGAATTACGATCTCAGGTATTTAGATTAATCAGGTAAGCCTTCAAAGTTTACCTAATACAAGTTGCTACAGAGAAGATGGAAGTACTTTGTGGACTGTTGAAGAATTGGCAGAAAACCTAGCATGTTAAAGGTGTGTTGGGTTTTTTTTCCTTTGACAGAGGTATTTCTTTTAAAGATGAATACAAATACCAGTCAAGCAGGATAGGGCTCTAAGTTTTCCATATGCAGTAGCAGGTTGGAGGGTACTGTGTTAGTATGGAATGGGTGACGGACAGCCTTCTCTTATTCACAGTTCTTTGTTTCAGACCACCAGTTAGTAGGGCATTGCCACAGCCTGAGAAACTTCAGACAAATAATGTGGGGAAAAAAAAGAGACCTATAGAGGTAAGAAAACTGTAATCTCTGCTTCCTATTCCTGATCCGCTTAGAATTTTTTTTGCCAGAAATTGACCCATTTGTGGACATTCCAAATGATTGTTTCATTTTAAATGCATCAAAGATGAAAATATTTAATAGTGAGTAAACAGCAAAAGAAGTGGGAGAAACGTCTTTGTTTGTAAATCCAAAAAAGCCTGATACTACTTTTTCATGCAAACAAAATGGAGCACAACTTAATTCTTAGTAACAATAAAACCTTTTAAATGCAGGTTGTAGAAAGCAGTATGTCCTCTTCAGGTAACTGGATTGTTAATGGGTGTATTACCACTGATAAAACCACACATCGTTTCCTGCAAGGCTTTTTTAAAATTGATTTTAAAACTTTTTAAAATTCATCACTGTTAACAGCTTAAAAATAAAAAAACCTTTAGCTTGGGCACTTTTTTTTTTTGGTTACATGGCCAAAGCGAATAAGTATAGTCACTTTTGATTAATCTGAAATGGAAATTTCATCTAGCCTTGAAAAATGCAGTTCATATCAGCTGAAATATTTTCTGTGATATGAAACAAAATGTTTGGTGTAGCGTATTAAATGACCTTTTGGCCATCAGTGTTCTAGAAGTTTTAGGCTGTTATTTAACTTTCTTAATTGCCAGCTGGAATTAAATTTCCGGACTGAGTTTGTCATTCTTTGTTTCTTAGTTTCTTCTATATCAAAAGAGCTGTCTTGTTCTTGGCTCACTGTAATTTATTTATTTATATGCATGTGTATGGGGGTGTGTGTATATACACAAACAAATATTCTACAGCATCCAGCAAACAGAGATGGTAGGATGACATGACCATACAGCAAGAATGAGCAGCAGTGCAAGCTGGCAGCGATGGCGGGTTCTCTGTTTCTCTTGGTTTGAGACATCGTTAAACTCCTTTTCCTTTACTGCGTAAGGACATACTTGAAAAAATAAAATCCTGGAAAAGATTGTACAGTTCATAATTGCTTTGAGGTTTTGAGTGTCTAATAGATGTAAATACCTTTTTTTAGGACCTAATTTTGGAGCTGGTATTTGGGTACCGAGGCAAGGACTGCAGAAACAATGTGCACTATTTGAATGATGGTGCTGATGTAATATATCATACTGCATCTATTGGGATCTTGTATAATGTGGCAACAGGTAGGAGGAAACCTCCTTGAGGAAAAATGTTTCTTCGCACACATACAGCTACAGTTGATGAAGTGACTGATAGGCTTTAAATCTTATACAAGTATGTGGGAAAATTAATATTATTATTTTTTGCTGAAATTCAGTCTGTAGAAATGATTCCTAATAGCTGCATAAGCAAACTGAATATATTGAAATATTTCTAGGGAATGAATTTTGAAGGAAGTAAAGATTTTTATTTTGGTATTAGCTTTCTGAAACTTGATTTTTAAAATGATCATAGAAACGAAAACAGCTGAACAGTGGGTCATTATAATTGTTTAATGTTTTTTTAAGTCTCAGCTAATTATTTTTTATTTGGTTTACTTTTCACTCCTCTGTGTCACATAGATAGTAACCAATTTAGTTTAGATAACTTAGACCTTTTAGACTAAAACAATGCTATTCGTTTCTGTAATATTGAAGCAACTTGGTGTAGAAAACTTGAGGGAATAGTTTGGAGTTCTTGAGTGCTATTTGTGAAAACTGAGATAAAAATTAAAAGTTTCTGTTCCTGGTTTAAGCTTCAAACTGCAACGTCACCATAATGCTGTTTTCTAATAAATATTACAAAAGTTTCACACATTAACCATGTTTGTGTGTACAATGTTTAATTAAAGTTGGACTTTTTTTTTTGTTAGGCTCTCAGTCTTTTTACCAGGAACACAACGATGATATTTTGTGCCTCACTGTAAATCAGCACCCCAAGTTTACCAACATAGTGGCAACTGGCCAAGTAGGTACGTTTGTATTTTTGTAAAAAGAAATTAACATATGAGCATGCAATTAGGGCCTTGTGAGTTCATGATAAATCCCAAAAATAGTTGGTTATGCTATCTCCGTTTGTATGAGTGTTACTCAGTTACCTGTCCTCTTTATATGTTTCTTTGAGTGTAATTTAATAAAACTGAACAAAAACATTGAGGCGTGAAAGATGACTAAGATTATAATTTGTTTGGAGTGTTAAACAGTATTTTTTTAGAAATCTTAAGCCCCATGAAATTACTCGTTGTTTAACTATCAGCTTGACTCTTCCAAAGAGTCACAGACCTCCCAAAGAAGGTTAATTGAGCTATCCTTCATTTCTATATGGACTAAAGCCAGAATTCTTAAAATACATGCCACTTTATGTACGTTTAATCTCATCAGGCTGATTTGTAATCCCTTCTTGGTGCTTTGATAGCACACAGTTGTAGTATTCTAGGCAGAACCAAAACCCTAATGGTGTTTCCTGACAGATAAATTTAGATTTAGGGGGGACAATATATATGTTTCATAGTAACATTAAAACAGATCTATGAACTAACCAAGTGAAAAAAAAATGAAAAAGGAAGAAAACCCACTCTTTATCTGCATGGCTGAACTAATACTGCTGTTTCTAAATTTTGCAGAATAGTGTAATTTTTGTAGTCATCCACCCCAGTTGCAATTTTCATGCCTATAATTGTTTCTTAGCAGATTCAAAACCATGTTGTTCTCCTTAGTGCCTAGAATGCAAAAAAAATCTCTTAGTTTATTATAGCCAGAATAGCTTTTTATTTTTCCTGTAGATTTGTTTTAGATGTTTCATCGTAAAATGGTCGGTTTCTCAGAATTTATTACCTGCTTCCCTGTCTTTTGGATTTTTAGGTGCACGTCTCAGTATAATTGACTCATTGATAGTAGTAACTACTTAGCTAAAATAGCTTCATTTCTTGGTGAGTTTCTTGCCTCCCATCAATTTAAATAAATGATTAATGGAAATAATTTAATTGGAAAAAATTATCAGCAGATTTTTGCCTGTGATTGGATTGCAAAGAACATTTTCAGGAATTACAGACCTATTATTATCTTTAGGAATTTGCTTTTTCACTGAATTTTAATCTGGCCCTGTTTGCCTTTCCACATGATAGAATGTACAGGAAGAATAGAGGTATAACGTGAGAATTTGTTCTTTGCGTGGATTTTCTTCAGTGTTCGTTTTATCCAAGAAGAAGCACAGGACACTCAATGCTTTTTTTTAATTTCATAATCTTTTCTACATCAACTAGCAGTAGAACAATTGTAACTGTTTTGTAATGTGGATTCAGGCGTACAGATCAGGAGCAGATGACACAACATTTAAAATACAAAACATGCTATTTGTAAGGAGAGAATTAAATCTGAAAAATGAGCTGGAAGCAGAATATCTTTAAACATGGCTTATTTTTAGATTCTGAACAGATGTTAAGAAGTACATGCTCCCTAAAGAACGTACTTCACTGCTACTTTTCCTTCTGGTATGACTGGCACAAACATAGCTTCACCATTATGATTTAGATCTTTAAGATTTACAGAAACATTATTTTCAAGTACTTTTGACCTGAAATGCTGTTACAGAGTCTGACTATTATTTCCCAGTACCTGAACCTTTATAGAAGAACATTGGGTGCATTTGCCACTTGTCAAGATCAGACTCAAACATTACTTCTTAGCAGAACAGCGATAAGAATTTTTTTCCACTGAATTTGTTCAAACATCAGTAATACGTTAAGTATGGGTTCTATTTAGTTTGGCAGAGAAACCTAACATACACCAAAACTAGATTTTTGTGTTGTAACTCAAAATGGAAATCAAAATATATTAATTCTGAAGACATTTATTTCTGATGTGACTGCCTTTCATCAGTAATTGTTCATCTTTAACACTAAAAGCAGTATTGATGATGCTGCATTGCAGAGAGATGACATCAAGGGGTGTGTTAAGAAATTACACTAAATGTGGCATATATTTTCTTTAGCACTTATCTTATACCTGGTCTAATTATTTTTCTGCTGCTTTTCCATTACAGGAGACTCAGCAGATATGTCAGGTAAGGGCAATAAAATTTTAACATCTTCAGGTGTAGTTAGACTATCTAGTAGCCGTCTACCGCTTTATAGAGCAATAAGTGACGTGAATTCATTTTTAGTTTATTAAAACCCTGCATCAGTCATATTACTGTCAGCACTGAATATAAGCAACAGCTCAGCAAACTGTAAATACAGAAACAATTAAAAATTTTAGAACAATATTAAAAACTATTTTTGTTGTAACATATTCCCTTCTTTCTGCCCAGTGGTTAGTGAGTTCTAATACGTGCTGCTACTTGCAGCATTCCTGTGTATGCTTGCAGGTTTTATAGACGTGTTGGGGCTGACAATTAACATTTGTTTTAGACACTCAATTAAGTATAATTTTAAATACGCATTTCTAAAGTAAATTCCATTGAGGAGGCCTAGGTGACTGAGTGATAAAAACAATCACCTTTCACATTTATGTATGATTGTCATGCAGTTATTACCACTGATCCAAAATGCTTGTTATGATGTCAGTTTAATTTTTTTCTCTATCATTTTGGGTCTTTGACAGTTTGACAGTCTTGACTGAGCTATTTTTTTATTAATATGTTGTTTTTTCAACTGTAATCTTAAAAATTCATCACCATCATGTGTGAATGGGTTCATTGTTGAGCAGCCATAATTGTCTTGTGACGCATCTTCAGAGATGCGTTAACGTGTGTTGATGTGTACCTAGGAGGTATAATAATCCTCATGTGGACCTTCAAGCTTGTTCTGTGAAGAACAGATGTACAATGGCATTTTTAATGTGTGTTGACTTCTTTTAAATATGCCAAATTGTGCTTGCTCTAAGGATGGGAAGACGACTATAGGTACCTTTTCCCACACTTCTAAACTGTATAAAAGAAGCAGTGATGATATGGTTGTTTATATGAAAGAACATCTTTGGTCCTGCATATAATGCCTGGAGACTTTCCTCTCTCTCACTTGCCTTCTTCCTACTGCAACTTCAGTTTGAGCTTATGTATATTAATAAATTCTGTTGTCACTGCCTGAAACCAGCACTCTTATTTTTTAATTCTTTGTGGAACCATTAGTCTGGAATCCAAGCTGCTGCCTGCCTTCATTAGAAAGTTGCATAGCTTCACTTAAAATTTATTGATGGCTATTTGGCACCTTTCCGACAACTTCTGTTTTTCTAGTTCCAATTTTCTGTTGTCTACAGTGATGCAGGGTTTCTTGAAGCAGTAACAGGCTGGAATGGCGAATTAAATTTCATTAATGACTTGGTATAGATTTGCTTCACCTTACTGAAGACATCTTTTTGTCCTGCCAGCCCATGGTAGCTTAATATGTCTCCCAGAAGGAGATGACACCTTAAAAATCTGTTTTGTGAGAGCAGATGTGGGGAGCACTCCAGCTGCTCAACAAGTACGATGCACTGTCAGGACAGAGACTTTTAGAAGAACACTGTCATGTGAGAGGCCTTGAGCCCACGTTCTCTATCCTTGCTCTGAAAGATCTTGTCAGTTCTTATCCATGAAATCTAGGTGAAAGTTTCTGTCTGCCACCCAAAAGAAAAATTTTGGTGAAGGTTATAGGGGTGGTGTGCAGGTCAAGGGGAATACAGAGTTTTACCAAGGGGAGTGCTGGAGAGAAAAAAACAGTTCAGAGCCATTATAAAGCTTTCCCCTTCCCTACCTTTCCATAAGGAGAGCAAGGAGCTTGCTGAAAATTGAGACATGCCAGTTGTTGCCAACCTCTGCCCTTTCTGATTTAATGGCATGTGTATACTGTAGTACCTCTCAAAAGGTGATGATAACAGCATGTTGGTGCCATGAGAGGAAATTCTAATGGGATACAGAAGAAATTATGAAGATTGTTACAAAGGCTGTTTTGGAACAGCTATGGAATTGTGCTCAAAAACAGTTTCATGTGGCTAAAATTTCACCTGGGTCCCTGTGCCTACTGTTTCCCATCATATGTGTGCCTTTGATGGACTAGGTTTAGCTGAATAGAAACACAAAGCATGGAGCTGGAATAGAGTTTAGAGTATGTGAATCTGGGTCTATGACAATAACCAGTAACCTTCAGGGGCTGCAGTCAGATGTACTAGGGATCGGAGGTAAAGAGGTTTAAAAGAGAATCTCAAATGTCCTAGATGCTGTGCAAACTATACATGGATTGCAGGATCTTTGGAGAAGGCATTGCATTTGGAAAAAAGCTAACTGTCGTCATAATAGGAATAATCACATACATTGGTAGCGTGGAAAGACGGTTTTTCCTGCAAAGACCTTGCAGTCTGAACAGCGCGAGCTAAATTAAATGCCCTGGTTCTTCTACATCAGTAAGCAAGCTGATCAGTCAGCTGACGTTCTCTTAAGAGAGCATGCATTTCAGACACGTGGCCATTCTGTAGAAAAGGAGATTTTGGCCTTGCACCGTAAACTAATTTCTCTGTAGCTATCCGTTGTTCAAAAGCCCCATGTAGAAATCACATTCTTGATGATCGGCTCAATATTTATGAAGGTTTTTAAGCTACCTAGTATGCTAAGCTAAGTTTTACTAGGAGAAACCCAGAAGAGAGCTTGCTTTCAGAGCTTCTGCTGTGCTTCAGGAGTCCAGTAACAGGTCAAGCAAAGTTTTCGTCACCAGTAGGGTGATGAGGCCAACTTCGTAGTCCCACTTAATGATCCTGTTGGCCGTAATTTGTTTCCAAGGGGAGGCCAAAATCTCCATTCTTTTCTTTCTTCCTTTTTTCTGTCTGACTAGAACAACTTTGTCTTACTAAAAAATACTAACTGCTTCAATAAGCAAATCGTTTGACGTTTTCAAAACGTATACTAATGACGTGTTTTTGTATTTGTGTAGCTACAGCTCCTTCTATTCATGTGTGGGATGCAATGAACAAACAGACGCTGTCGGTTCTGCGGTGCTACCATTCAAAGGGCGTTTGCTCCGTCAGTTTCAGTGCCACTGGCAAGCTGCTGCTCTCTGTAGGGCTGGACCCTGAACACACCATTACCATTTGGAAGTGGCAGGAAGGTAGGAAAGCTGTTGTTTTTGCAGAATGTGTTTACATTGTTAGAGGTACGTTGGCTTGAGTCAAGAGCAATTGGAACATAAAAATATCAGCAGATCAAGAATCATTATAATAAATGCTGCGCACTCTGTGCTATACAAGAAGAGGTAAAATAAATGTGCTTACCTATTCCAATAACTTCTAAATGTATCTCCTTTGGAACTGTTGTGTAAAGATCAAGATGGTTCGTTGATTTCCAGTTAGAATAGTTAGAGAAAATGGCAATCTTCATTCTTTCTATTTCAGTCATTTCTTTGGTGTTTGGTAAAAACACTTTTAAAAATCCTTTTTTCTCCCAGAAGGAATTTTCTGTTTTTCTCTAAAGGTTGATTACTGACTTAGGTTGCTGTACTCCTAAAATTATCCCCCAAAAATTGCAAATTGAAGAAATGTGATGCCAGTACAGGTTCTCTATGCAGCTGTGTAATTGGTGTCTTAAGCTCTACTGGTTTTCCAGACTGGCTTTGATCTGAGTTCAGGATTTAGACTAAAGCGATTTGGTCAGGTCCTTTCCTCATCTCCTTTCTGTCTGGCAAAGCCATGCGCAGAGTACGAAACTGATTCTCTAGTCTTCGTGGTTTATTTCCTCTCTCTTTGGAGCTTTCTGTTGATCAGCTAGTATCTCTCAGAAGTTTGAAGATCAGCTATCCGGTTAATAGGAAGTGATCCTTCCTAGCTAGTCTGCTAGACCTTGTGGAGCTGGACGCCGTGTCGAATGTGTATTTATGCAGTCTGAGCTAGAATGAAGGCTGTGTGGTAAAAGCCCATGCAGCAATTCACTGCTGTTCCAGGCAGAACGTGCCTGCGCTCATTCTTAAAGGTTAATACAGATTCAACACAGCAGCTGAGGATCCAGATGGAGGAATCTTCTTCATCGGGTCCAAATATCTGATTTTAACACCTCTGAAGAGACTGGAAAAGCGTTACCTTTGAGTCTAAGACCATCTAACAAAGTCAGTTTCTGTCTTTTCTGCTAAAAGACAGACTTTGGCCAAAATTTGCAGAGAAGTCATTCGTTAGTCTCTTGTAATGTGCCGAGAGTTTGGGATTTTCAGAGGAGTCGTAGGAATTTAAGAGGAGATGATAACTTACTTGGTTCCAAGTATTGCTTAGGAAACTGAAAGTTGTGAAGAGATGGCACCTTCATTAGGTGCTACACTTTGCTACTGGGTCTTATTAAATAATTTCTTTTCTGTTTGCATTTTTATTTAGTCTTATTTTAGGAGCAGTTTGTGCTTTTCTTCACGGCCTGTGTGGTCTTGGATGACGCATCATTCTCCATAACTTTTAGTCTTGTTTTTTAACCATGAATTTTTCTCATTTTTTAAATTTTTATTCTCAGTGAATTAAGTGTCCGTTTTCTCTCTGCCAGGTGCCAAAATTGCCAGCCGAGCTGGTCATAACCAACGTATATTTGTAGCAGAGTTCAGACCAGATTCAGATACCCAGTTTGTTTCTGTGGGAGTAAAGCACGTGAGGTTCTGGACACTGGCGGGAAGAGCTCTTCTCAGTAAAAAAGGGCTGCTGAGCTCCATAGAAGATGCCCGAATGCAAACAATGCTGTCTGTAGCTTTTGGAGCGGTACGTACTGTAACAAACTCTATTAAACTGCATGCACACAAACATTTTTTTACTCTTCTGCCTTTATTCAGGTCAGTGAGACTTTTCTAACCTGGTAATGAGTTTAGCTTTTCTAGTACTTGCCTGCTCTTTAGAACTCACACCAGCTTTCTGTAGAACAGAGAAGGAAAAAAAAGATTATGGATTCGTATGTTTTGAGAAGAAACAAGCAAAGGTGCTTTGGACTGATAATACATTGATTGGTATTTAATCCAGGTGAAGCAAAGCTGACTCTAGGCTGCAGGACCTATACAGTAGAAGTGAAGCTAAATTTATGCCTGCTGGGGCATGATTGTATTATACTCTATACGCATCACTCCTCGTGGGTGATCAGGGTTGTCCAGGGGCATTCGTTAACATCTGACTGTTAGATGACCACAGTAGGGTTTTGTTTTGCTGTGGGACTTTTTTGGCAGATGTGGACCTTGTTGCTAAATTCTACGTCTTTGCCATTTCAGGAGTTGCTCTGTATGAGCAGTGCTTATCTCTCCAGCTGGGCAGATAGTCATGGATTTCTTTTGGGAAGCGTTGCTTCTCTTTTGTTGTGTGCATTACTGCCCTGCTTGCTGATCTGCCTGTTGGGTCCAGACTGAACTTATACTATTGATTTTGATTTTCAAAACTGTAACTGGCTTGTGGTTTCATTTTTCATGAGACGCTTTTCCAGAGCGTGTTATCTCTCTCAGGTACCTCTGGTTTAAGAGAGAGTACTGCAAAGCAGTAAGTATTTTCCAAGTGCTACCTGTAAAGAGATGCACTGCCCAGGCATTAGTCTGGGGTTTGGAAAACATCTGTGAACTTTCTTAGGGAGGGAGAGATTATTAGCATAAAAATCAGGCTGAATATCCTTGGAGTATGGTATGAGGTTGGTTGAGGATGCAAAGCTCGCAGGGGTTTTTGTGAAAAGCTGTGCAAACCGAATAAAGCCGGATCTGGTGTGTTCCCCATACTTGCTACAGGGAGCAGTTTTGGGAGTGCTTTTCTGCCTTGGTTTTGTCTCAGAAAGAGCTAGTTCCTAAAGAGGGGTTGGAAACAGGCCAACAGTTATGCTGTCAGGAGGACAATCAGATCTGCTCCCCAGTTCAGTTCTGGTCCTCTCTTATTCACTAATTTATTAGGCCACCTTCACACATACCCCTTAAGTACAGGTAGAACTTCAACCCATTTCAATCAAGGAAAGTGTTCTTGCCAGATGTTTACACGTGTACTGGTACTCTAAAATACTGCGCAGGATACTGCATTTGAGGATTGTTCATGTAAGTTACTAAACCAGTTTTACTCAATAACCAGTTCCTGTTGGTTTTAAGTGTATCCTAATAAATTGCCCTTGAATGTAGAGGTAATTAAATTTAATTCTTTATTACCTTTCATAACCAGGAAGCAGAAGTCAAGAACAGGCAGCTTTTGGTTCCAAGTCAGAGCATTCTCTTCATAAAGTAGTGGTTACTGGAATGCAGGGACTGCCTTCGCCTAACAACAAAAATGAGTGCAGGCATAATGTACAGGGCAAAGGGGTGCAAACTGCCTGTTAGTGTGAAATGTTCAAATGGTTCTTGGTTTTCTACTTTGTAGAACCCCAGTTTGCACACCTGACAGGCTGAAAACATAGATAACCCTATGGCTGAAGCTTAAGTCACTGCATTTCTTCTTGCAGGGCAGAACCTATTAGCTACAAGAAAACACGCTTCAGAATTCAAGAAGAAATATAGTAGCTCATTGTTTTCTCCCTACTGGTTCTTATTACCCCTTCAATTTGCTCTTCTACAGCAGCAGCTAAGAGTAATCTAGCCTAAAAGCAAATGGTGACAATCTGTATTTCTGAATGTTTTTCTTCCTGCCTTACTCAGAATCAGATGGTGAGTGTATTTTTCCCCTTTTCAGAATAACTTGACGTTTACAGGTACTATCAGTGGAGATGTTTGTGTTTGGAAAGATCATGTGTTGATACGAATTGTGGCCAAAGCTCACAATGGACCTGTTTTCACAATGTATACCACATTAAGAGATGGTTTGATCGTTACAGGAGGCAAAGAAAGGCCGTGAGTCGTCTTCTTTTCTTTTTTCTGCATGCACATGTATTTTTCTAAAATTGTTTGGATTCATCCCAGCTAACACTAGGCAGTTTGAGATGACAAAGCTAGAAGAGTAGTTACGTTCGGATCCCTGAACAAGTGGTAGGAAAAAAGTTAGCCTCCACCTCCAAAGCGCAGGGAAGCCCACATGAAACTCAAGTACCTGGTTTTTTCCACTGATTATAAGAGAAAGGCTAGAGTGGCTAGGATCCTGACCTGGGTTCCTTGCTTAAGTCCCTAACCTCAAGGGGGGTGAATCAGAATCTAAATGCTATGCAAGTAGTTCATAATTTTAACTTTTAGATAAGTCATCTTTTTAAAGCAGACGTGCAAGCCTATTCAGGCATTTTATGATGACTTTGCATTATTTTGGTTAAAAACAATAGGTGAGTGTAGAATAAATTATATGAATGGACTATCAATTATATTGCATTACCAATTATACTACATTCTATCAGTCAGGTAATGTTTCTCCAAGTACAAATACACTAATTATCAAACAGATGATACAGTTCTCCCTTTGTAAGCTGAAAAGGGCTCAACTATTATAATCAAAAGTAGCCTTGAAATCACCTCATTATTTTACTAAATGGTTCAATGGTATTTATCACAACAGTATTCTTTTTGAGAGAAGGCAAATACATTTAGTTTGAAATACAGCTTTAAGCATGAAAAAGTTCCCCAGTCCTTGGTGGGTTAATTAATTTTCTGAAGTTGAACTGAGGTTGTTAATCCAAGTAATTTGCACAACCATGATTAAATAAATGAATGATAAATATTATAACAGCATAATGGACAGCTTCTTTTAAAGGAAGGATCTGTTTAGTTATGATGGCAGAGGCAAACTGTCTTCTCTTGAATCTAAGGTACAGCAAGATCCTTTGTTTCTGGGGCTGTAAGCAAAATATCTCGTCAAGCATTCTAATTTTTTCTTAGTGCCTTGCTAATGGTAGAAGAAAAAAGAATGCTTCAGCTGCAATACAGTCCATCCACTGGCATGATAGTGCCCCATTTTAAAGGACAGAGGCCACTTACTACCTTTTCCTTAAATAGTCCTTGGAGATCCTGGTTGATGTTCAGACCCAGCTGAAAACTTATTTATTCCTGTGTTTGAAATATTTTCTTCTATTTTTTATAAGACATAACCATGATTTTATTTGGAGAATGTTCTCTCTACCACTTAGCTTCAAAGGCTCTTAGTAATTACTATTTGACCTGAAAGAAACTAATGAGTAGCAGTAAGAAACAATCATTTGTCTCCTATGGGGAAGTGGAATATTGAAAGTATACAGAACAAATGCTACATTTAGGAAATTGCGTGTTTGCCTGTGCCTTGGTGTTTGTAATTGCAGTTCTCCAGCCTCTTTTGATAAGTATGCTGAGTATGATGACCATTTGTACATCAAACCAGTACTGCTGGAAAGCAAAGAATATTCCATTGCAAGGACTAGCAATTACAGTTCTTTTAGTAATCATAGTACAAAATCCAGAATTGTGATGAAACCTTGTGGAGTTCTTTGTTGGGGTTCATTCAGTAATTAAAGTTATAACACTGGCAGCTCAGTATTGTGAAACATTGCATTTTCTGCTGGGGAACATTCTTTTCTCCTTGAAGGCACATCAGACTTATGTCCTAGCTCATCTGGAAATGCCAGATTTATAACTGTTTCATTAAACATTATCTCATTTTTAGAAACTTTTTTTATTTTAATGTGGTTTTTACTGAAACACCCATTCTCTTTACAGTGGGTGGGAAATATTTGGTGCCTTCATGATTACTTACTATTGGGTATCTTGTGCCATTAACGTTGTCTGATTTTTCTCCTGTATCTTTGTTACTTATTTCACAGCAGTGAAAACAGTGAGATTTGTGCAAAAGTGAAAATATTTTGTCATTTATTTCACAGTAGTGAAATACGTAAAATGCCTTGTTTACAACCCATGCATGACATTAAATAGTACAGTTCTTTCATATCTTAGTTGTCTCTTTTGTGACAGCCATTATCCTGATGATTGTTCCCAATTTCTTCGTAGTTCAAAGGAAGGAGGAGCAGTTAAGCTATGGGATCAAGAGCTGAAACGATGTCGTGCCTTCAGACTAGAGACAGGACAAATGACGGACTGTGTGCGCTCTGTTTGTAGAGGCAAGGTGAAGAAAGCATCATGTTTTAAAATAAAGCTTACAATTTGTGTTTAGCATTAAATATACGATAAATTGCTGCTTCTTTCTCTTGCAGTTAGTATTTCAAATGAAAGGTTGAGCTACAAGGTGTCTGTAACTGATTTTACAGCAGAGAAAAGATCTAGTTTGAAGAATCTTGGTCTTACTTAGAAGTCTTAGTCTTTAATAAAATATATACAAAATATTATCCTATTTTCACACATCAAGTATCTGCCAGGCAGTAACTCAGCTGGCATTGTGATTTATATACAGCTTTGTGCTTTAATAAATCATAGAGGAATTTAAAAAATAAAGTATCTTTGATTACATGATTTCAGCAAACCTTCTTGACAGAATTATAGCTTTGAATTCTATCTTTACTACTGTTCATCACCAGTGCTTAATGTATTATCAGAGAGAATTTTTTCACTGTTGTTCAAGGGGAAAATTCTCGTTGGGACAAGAAATGCTGAAATAATCGAAGTTGGAGAGAAAAATGCTGCATGTAACATTCTAATTAATGGTCATATGGATGGACCAATCTGGGGCCTAGCAACTCATCCTTCCAGAGACTTTTTCCTGTCTGCTGCAGAAGATGGCACAGTAAGACTATGGGATATCACTGAAAAGGTAGGTGTTGGAGGCTAGATGTTGTTTAGGGAAAAAAAAATCCTAGACCTGTGGTAGTGTTGAGGCCTTGAAACTTGGTTTTTAATGTATTCTGAGAATGTTCCATCTGAGAACAGCAAACTGTTAGCATAAGGTACTTTGGAAATGTGAACAAATAGAAACATTTACTCTTCCGGGGTTTTATTTCTTCACAGAAGATGCTGAACAAAGTCAGCTTAGGACATGCAGCTCGTACTGTTTGTTACAGCCCAGAAGGTGATATGGTAGCTATTGGCATGAAAAATGGAGAATTTATTATCTTGCTTGTGACCTCTCTAAAAATTTGGGGGAAAAAAAGGGACAGAAGATCAGCGATTCAAGATATCAGGTCAGAAAATATAATGCCTTTATCTATTGTAGCGTTCTAGAAATCTGTATTATTTTGATTTTTAAAACAGAATTTTATGTTCTGAGGAGCACAGCAGTGATATTTCAGAAAGCTGGAATGAGTGAGTGAATTGTGTTTACTCTGATACTAGGAATAAAAAGGAAGGAGGAGGTACATGAAGATAAGAGATAGCAGTCAGTCAAAAAAAAAAAAGGCAGTACCATAGGGGGAGTGTTAGAAAGGAGTTAGCAGAAGTAAAATTTTGGTTCTGTTTCCTGAGTGGAGGACAAGACTGTTCCTTCCGTGATATAAATTGACCATGACCAGCTCAGGGAAGCTTCTGGAGAGCAAAGTGGGATGAGAGGGAGAAAGATGAGCAGACAGGGACCTTGCTGCAGGAAGGCAGGAGAGCCCTACTGGGAGTTAGGGGGTTGCTGGAATCAGAAAGCTGTCTCAAGGTATGTCTTGGAGATAACAGAAATAAACTTGCCTAGTAAGACAAAAGGGGCTGTGAGGAATTTGTTCAGCCCAGAAAGCTACTGAGTTTCAAGAGCAGAAAGCTCTAGGAGCAAAGAAAGCACGGAGCAAAGAAAGACATGTTGGGTAGCTGGAAAGTTTGATTTCATGTTTTTTTATTCAGTTCATTTAATCTAGATGGTCTGGCTTTTCTTCATTTCCCGCATTTCCTTTTTCTGGTTAGTAGCCCTGTAAGTACAGCATTAGAGAGTCATCGGGGCACGTCATGAGGTGGTACCATGATCAGATATTGAACAGTTACCCCAGACGTGATCCCAGTTCACTTATTTTGGCACAACTGTCACACATGATTTTCACCTTCTACTGCATATACATTCCCTGAAAATTTTGTTTCAAGAGTTATTTTGCTTAGCAGATGAAGTCCTCTGCCTCTTTAGTTGTGCCTGGCAGGTGCTTGAAATGCAGATTTACCTGTGCTTCTCAAACGTTCAAATCTGTTGTAAGTGCCAACCTGTCTTCATTAAAACCCTTCTATGCGTTCAGGTTTAGCCCGGATTCTCGGTACTTAGCAGTCGGTTCCAGTGAGAACGCAGTGGATTTTTATGATCTGACTTTGGGTCCCATGCTAAATCGAGTCAGCTATTGCAAAGATATCCCAAGTTTTGTGATCCAGATGGACTTCTCTGCAGATAGCTCCTATCTCCAGGTATTTGTCATCAATTGTTCAGGACACTGAATGGAAAACATCCTCATGACAGGTAGTCTTCTCCATTGACAGCTGCTAAATTTTGTACTTTTGGAGTAGTAGGTTACTGGGAGTAGACCGTTACTCTGTTGTAGTGGTAAGTGGATGATGAGAACAGTTATCGTGGATATTAAGTACAAGGAATAAGCATAGAAAGGAGAAACAAGTTTCAAAATCACTGTAATGTGTGTCCCTGCCTTTTTACCCCTGTGATGCTGATAGAGTAGCGTAAAAGCAGGAGGAGGGCAGTCTGTCGTCCTGTAATCCCCAGGGACGTGTGAAGTCGTAGCCCTGACCAGGAATGGCAGCATGACACATGGCATCACGGCTGGCCTTCATGGAGCAGCACCAAATTCGTGGTGTTGCAGCTCCCCAGCACAGGGCTCGAGGCATCTCTTAAAATCAAAATAAAGCAGGCATACTTTGCTTTCTAGACTGTGGTCACATGTGAGAGGAGGAATAAGCTTCTCTCACTATCAAATCAACATCTACAGGCTGAGAGGGATGCCTTTGTGTCCATTTCAAAGATAGGAGTTTGTTTTGCCTTTTTTATTTCTACACATGTACATACTAACACACACAATATGTAGAGAGAATTAATATGTGCAGAATGTGAGAGGTTTCAGTTTAATTTGAAATGCTAATTAATTAGACATTTTAAATTTTAAGACTGCTTACGCTCTCTCACTGTTGCTTTATGATTCTGTAGATCTTTGAGATTTTTCAGCTCGTTGAGCAAGTTTTATTACTGTGTAAGTAACAGCTATGAAAAGATAACGATCAAGAAAATGCTTTTCCAAAGCCCTTTAGAGTTATATTTTCAGTTTTTCAAACCAAGTTCATGTATTCTAAATTCTCTGTGGTCATCTCAAAGGTCTCTACTGGGTCTTACAAAAGGCAAGTCTATGAAGTGCCTTCAGGAAAACAGCTTGTGGACCAGGCTGTGATTGACAGAATAACATGGGCTACTTGGACAAGGTAAATGATTCACCTGTTTTACACAGCATTACATCTGTTAAAACACTTGTAAACTTCTAGGAGATGCACCTACTGTTTAAAGGTGTATTTCATCCAGTCGGGTGTTTAACACACCCATCTGTCTGGCAGCAGAGCAGGTAAGTACAGCACAGCAGATACCCCCAGTAGAACATCAGCTGTTTGACCGGTGAGGACAGCCGATAACAACTGCTCTCTGAGTGCCCTTCTGTTCGCTGCGTGTCTTCAGCTTCCTTTGATATACCCCTAGCAGCCTCAGTCGTTTTTCGTGGCGCAGTGCAAATTACATGGAATACTGCGCTCTTTATTTACTACCCTCAACATCAGAAGGATATAGACCGGTTGGAGCGAGTCCAGAGGAGGCCACAAAGATGCTCAGAGGGCTGGAGCATCTCTGCTGTGATGAAAGGCTGAGAGAGTTGGGCTTGTTCAGCCTGGAGAAGAGAAGACTCTGGGGAGACCTTACAGCACCTTCCAGTACCTGAAGGGGCTACAAGGAAGCTGGGGGGGACTTTTTATAAGGGCCTGTAGTGACAGGACAAGGGGTAACGGGTTTAAATTGAAACTGGGGAGGTTTAGATTAGGTATCAGGAAGAAGTTCTTCCCGGAGAGGGTGGTGAGGCACTGGAACAGGTCACTTCCAACCCAAACCATTCTATGATTTTATTTCCTTCAAAATAGCAATTTGATGATAAGAATACAGGGAAAATTAAAACATGTCAAAACATGAAAAGGCAATACAGCGATAATTCAAGTTTTATTTACAGCATTACCCTAATGGTATCTATATAGTAAAGTTTTATTAACATTTGCATATTAAGAGGTATACAAAATTACTTTTAAATACATTAAAGTTGTTATATTTCGTTCAAAATAAACTTTGAAATTACATGAAGAATTACACCCTATTTTATTTAACATCTAAATAATTTATTTTCTTTTTTATTCTATGTAAGTCTGATTTCCTGTGCCTTATTTCAGGCTTCTTTGCTGGCTTTCAAGTATTGGTCTCTGATTAGCGCCCTCAGACAAAATTTGCGAATAAACACTTGAAAATTTTCCACATATGAACCACTGTATACAATGATAATCCAGACTCTTTGCTGCAAGACATGACTAAAACTACAAGCTTTTCAGAGGGCTCTGTGGAGCTCATTTTGCAGGCCTTCTGGTTTCTGTTTGGGTGATCCCTTTTTATCACCTCTTTGATAGGAAAACAAGAAACCTGTGTTTTCTGAAGCAGTTCAGTACACCTGAGGTAAATCATTCCTTTTTGAGTGTAGTGTATTGTGCCCTGACTTGGGGGGAAAGGATCACAGAAGAATTCCCAAATCATTCCCTATCAACAAATGACAAAGTGTGTGGTTCTGTGCAGTACGGAAGTACACGTGTACCTCATAAGCAGAGCTGGATAAAAAGCAACTTATCGCAAGGCTTTTCAAAGGAAATGTTTTATACATGTCAGTTTTGGAATCTTAAGGTGATTGTGTTTTCAGTTTAGGACAATCTCTCTCTGTCTCTCTCTCTCTCATTATAATGAAGAATCTTCACCGGACTCAAGGAAACTTTTCATGTAATTGATATGAAAATGGTACAGAATCAACAAAACATAATGAGAAGATACTTGTTTTTATTTTCCAGAAGCTGAAACATATTCATCTAATGCTTATGCTGTGACATTCTATTTTTAATTGTCTTTTCTTTATTCTTTTCTTTTTTGCAAATACCTCACTGGACAATCTTAGTAATATTGATTTCACCTCTGCTGCTTACTGTTGTCATGGGCCATGTTATTTTGGGAATCATAGCACTGAATCTGTTTCAGAAGCAGTTATAGAATGATACATAATTCATTACAATGTAAAACCTATGTGAGATGTGTATGTGTAAGAATAAAATGTTTTATTTTATAAAACCAGTCACAGTATGAGAGCTGCTTACTATTTCCTACCTCTCTTGTTGTTGCTATAGTTTTCAAAGGAATTTCTTGCTCTTCTGTTTCAGTGTTCTAGGGGATGAAGTAATTGGAATCTGGTCCAGGCATGCTGAAAAAGCGGATGTAAACTGTGCCTGTGTCTCTCACTCGGGAATCAACCTCGTAACAGGCGATGATTTTGGCATGGTCAAACTGTTTGACTTTCCATGTCCTGAAAAATTTGTAAGAACTTGGTTTTCCATTGTTACAACAAGTACTGTTGATATTATGGTCTTGTTTCAGTAGAAGATGTATGGTGGAGATATTTCCTTGTTTAAATGTGTAGCTTTTAATGCACCTGTGTAACATTAGCCCTGTAGCCTCACAGGCGTGCTTCACCTCCAAGTTTTCCTAACGTTTTGTGCAGTGGCTCTTGCTGTAAGCTCTTGTAGGTGTTAGTGTTGTCTGCCAGTCTGCGTAACCTGGTGCCTTCATACTGAAAAACCTCCAGGTCCTCAGTTTATTTAGCCACACCTCCAATCTCCATTGGACAGATGAGGAAGACAGCTGGCAATTTTAGTCCCATCTGTGTATTTCCACAGATGAAGAGTTTACAGACCTTTTGCTAACACTAGCTCTGTCAATTTTCAGGATTTGAGACTGTACAGTGTAAACTGCTTACACACTTGCAATGAAAATAATTTTTTCAGTGTTAGGAATTCTACACAAAATTTAGAGGTTACTCTGTGACAAGACAAATTTCATTTAATTGTGTTAACTTGAGCGTTGTTCCCAATTTGCACGTGCTGTCTCCTTTGGTGGCAATCTAACCTGCGTTGCGGCTCAGTAGTAGCTCTCCTTCGGGAGATCTGTCGTGTTTGAAACGTGACATACAGCATTCTGAATGATAGAAACACATGATGCAATTAAAAGGTAGATAAAAACGCGCATGCCTTAGTTGATTTAGGAACACATGGAGTATTTAGACTCTCTCATTTTATTCTTGGGTTTTTTGTTTCCCCCAGGCAAAACACAAACGATTTCTAGGTCACTCTGCCCACTTAACAAATATTCGATTTACAAGTGGAGATAGATACGTGGTCAGTGCTGGAGGGGATGACTGCAGGTATGTATCCTGTCCATCGCTGTCAAAAGGTATGCTGCCGTGGACATGGGCAGTCCATAACAGTATAGAGCTCAAGCTCAGAGTCTTCATCTTTTCATCTGTGTGCTTGCTTTTCTGTTTGTGTATAAATAGATACCGACAACAAAATAAATAGCCCAGATGTTCATATGAACAGTTAAGATTTAATACATTATGTTTACATCTGTAGTCAGAGCATCTTACTTGTAACTGAAATTTTTCTTTTGACTGTATTAGCCATTTCTTTTAACAATACCATAGTCTTCTATCTCATATTTAATATCTTTTTGAAAATGCAGCTTATTTGTTTGGAAATGTGTGCATATGCCTCACTAAGAGAAACATGGAGACTTGCAAAGAGGACACTGCATGAAGTACCAGGCATGAGACACCCAGGACTGCAATGTGACTGACACTGCTGTGCCCTGCATGTGTACGAAATGGTGCTGCTCCCAGACACAGAGCAATCTGTCTCTGAAGGACAAGAATCCTGCGTCTGTCGGAAGGATGGGCCGTACAGATACGCTGAGGCCCTTGGTTGTGCTTCAGTATCGGATCATCCGGGTTTGTATTTCACTCACTGCCAGATGTTGAACATGAAATACGTGGGTAAAAGAAGTGAATTGTTAATCAATGTACAGTTTCACAACAAGATCCTGGGGTTTTAACCAAGAGATGTTATTTCTGACCTAGTGCTGTACATTGATCTGTTTTCAGCATGAATGTTTCTCCTTTAAGTTTTGGGGTTTAAATATCGTCCGAAAAGAAAAAGAGTATTCCATATTTTATTACTGAAAGAAACCATATATTAACTCTTAAATACATAGTATTTTAATACATGTTTAATTATTATAATGGAAATGATATTTCTATGACTGGTCAAAAGGAAACATCATCTGGTGAAGCAGAAAGTAAGGGAGCTGATTCCTTAGGACTTAAACTTTTCTGTATTTAGAGGCCTGGGTCACAGTCATGTCTGGTGAAAGCCGTTGGATATGCATGATCTTCATGGCTAATTTAGTGTTTCTGTTGCACTTAAACATTAAATTAGTTCTGTGAGCAAAAATAGATTTGCTCACTTTGCGAGTGCCTTGCCCACAACCTAAAAGTCTAACTCCAATTTTTGCCTTGTGAATAAAAGTATTCTCAGTGGAAGAGAGATTATTGCTGTGTTACTTGACTGGGCTGTGAGCCTCTGTGCTGGAAATGTGAACCAGGGTGAGGATTTTCTAGTCTTCATAATCGACAGCGCTTGGGAGGTCACCAGTTGCAAAAATGGAATTTCATAGCAATATGAATTGATTTTATTTTCTCAGCATCACGGGGGTGGGAGTGTCACAGAGAATATAAACTTTCCAAACATTATGTTTTGTACATTTGAACTTTTAAAAAGTTAGGACTAGCTGGGAGAGGTCTCCGCTTGGATGGCGCTCCCGATTGTAGAAGATGTCCAGTCGTATGCTGCTTTAAATGGACCTGCTGTCACCTCTAGCATAAGTGCATTTATTCTACCCTGCAGCATAACTGAGACTCTGAGTTGGAAATCATCCCAGTGATCATGAAAACCCGAGCAAAGCTGTGTGTTGGGTATAGGTGGGGGAGACTTCATCAGTTGTCTGTCTGAATCACGTCATGGAGATGTATTACAGACTGAACTGGTTTCTTAATCACTGCAGTGAATTTTCGCGCGACAGAGAAGGGAACAGAAGTCACTAGTTAGTAGCGCTGCTCTCATAACCATCTCCTGCTGTGAACGTCAGGCAGCTCCTCTGCGTAAGCCAGCATTGCGTTCACAAGGTCATTTGTTGAGGTCAGCAGGCTTTGGTGGTTTGGGGAAGCTTGTGCATGGGAGAGAAGTTAATGAGCCAGACTTCGCGCTCTCCTAGCTCCACAAATTCTTGTCGTGTGCTGTGCGAAGCTAGCTACCCAGCCGTCTTAGATCGTGTATGTCAAGCTGCAACAGATACTTACTTTAAAGAAGTTGATGAACTAAGCAATTACCAGCTGTCTCAATATGATGGTTCTTAGCAGAGTCTTGCCTGTCGTGCAGCTGCTGCTGCACGGGAGCAAAAACTGTGGATTTGGCCATGGGCTTACAGGGAGATATTGCGGTTAACGTTTTTGACTTCAGGGGAATTGCATGTGAGACCTGAGATTAGACCTGATCTGTCTCATAACCTTGTTGCCTGCCTGCCTGCCTGTTTTATAAGAAAATCAGTATCTGGCATTTACATCTTCCCTGTGCCAGAGAAATCAGCTGCAGCACGCTCCAGCTGGGCTTCTGTCCCTGAAGAAACACGTCTGTGCAGGACTCCGCGACGGGTTGTCCTGCCTCTCTCTTAAAGTTGCGTTTTGTCGGCTCAAGCTGGATGGCTGTTCAGATCTCCCTCGGAGTCTGTCCTCCCCAGACTGCCAGGTCAATTTTTCTGCCTCTTTGAGTTTTCCCCTCAAAATCCTAGGCTCTGTGCCTCCCAGCTTCCTGATCTTCTGTAGGCCTTCACCCGGTGAGAGAGGGGTGTGCGCTGTCAGGAGGTTTGTTCCCCGGATTGTCACCGGTCATGCCCTCCTCCCTCCCCTACCCCCTTCCTTAACGCTGTGCCTCTCCGCTGGTGGCTTGTCCCTGGTGCTTTTGCCCTGAGGAATCTCCGTGGCCATGCCAGCCGCCAGTGCCAGCGGGCAGCCGCCGGGCGAGCTGCGGCAGGGGGGGCCCCACGGGCGAGGCCGATGGCTGCAGCGCACCCATCCAAGCCCCCGGAACTCCCTTCCAAACCTCACTGCTGCCGTGAAGGGCTGGGATGGGAGCTGGAAGCTGGGGAGCTCTTCGAAAGCTGGCCCTGTTCCCCCTGCTGCAGCCGGCGTGGGGAGCTGTATTTCCCTGACGAACGGCGTGGGGTGGGCCAGCTGGGAACGTCAGGCATCTTGAGGAGCAGGCAGAGGCCCAGTTGCAGCTTTCTTCCCCAGGACAGGTCGGGGCTGATTCTGTAGGACAAGCTGCAATTCTCTGCTGAGGAGAAGAGCTGGCTGTAAGCGTGGCTAAAGATGGCAGCTTTGTGTTCCGGTCTTGCCTGTGACGGTGCTCGTTCCTGTGCCTCGTTTGCCGTGTACACGAAACGCCGCTGCGGGACCTGGTTGCTGGAAGCACCTGCAGGCAGAGCAGACTGCCGGTCGCAGCAGGCACTGGGAGCTCGTGCCTCGGCCCAGCAGCAGTCAGAGGATCACATAACCCCGTGGGATAGATCAGGGAAGAAACGGGAATGTGGAGGGATGAGTGACAGCCTTTCATTTGGAAGCATCGGTGGGAGGAAGTGTGGGCAGGAGGGGTCTGTCTGATGCTGGAGGAAGCCTTTTCTGGGATTACACAGCACCAAGGGAGGGCAGGCAAAGTTCTTTGTGTAATTTGTTTACTCCTCGGCGTGGATGATTTTGTTCTCCACCTTAATTGTCTTTCTAACTCTTTCTGGCTAGCAGCAAGCACACATCTTCGGGATCCTTAAAGCCAGTGATGTTTTCTGTAATACAAGAAATAAACTGGAGAACTGGCTCAATAAAAGCAAAATGACATTTCTCTTAGAGAACAAAATGTACCCTTGGAAAGCATTTTAAGTGTGCTTAGAAAACAGAGAATGAGAGAGGGGAAATCCAGCTCCTAGGAGCAAACAAAAACAAAACACATTTCTAAATGAAAGTGGCCATAGTGCAGGAACTGAGGAACACAGCTGAGATTAGGACAAAGAGGGTGTATTGAATCATTTAGACTTGATGTCCAAGTCTCTGCTGGCACACGGATTCACTCTAGACCCAGGCACCGCAGTCCCTCCTGGACATGCTGTGCATGTTGGGGTAGTGCGACGCACCGAGGATCTTGGTTTCAGATACAGATCTTGCACGGGCAAGGTGGCGTGTTTCCCTGCTTGTTATCAGCGTCACAGATGTGACAAGCCTCAGTCTTCACAGATTTTTTTAATCCTATCAACATAAGCTCTTGACACGTCATCTCGTTGGTATTTTGGACAAAGTGAATCGTTGTGTGGACTCCAGATCACAGGTCTCAGAACTCATGGAGTTCAACAAG
>NW_010254028.1:0-23551 GCF_000690775.1 Eurypyga helias
ACCCCTGAGGAACGCCACTTGTTAGCCTGTTAAATTTCTTGTTAACGGACATGCCACTTTTTTGAGAATAAGTGGTTTTATTGTTTCTCTTTGATTCCTGCCTCTCCGTTTTAAGAAATCTTACCAAAAACACTTGGTTAGAAATATCACAGTGATTTTGTTCTTGCAATACAGGGAGCGGTTAGCTGGTTTGATGCCTGTTTTTTGGTGCTGTAGTGCACCAAATGCGTGAAACCCAAACTGAAACATGATTATTCTGTCTTTGTAGTCAAACTTAAGCCAAATGCAAGAAGTGGAATAAGAAGATCAATAGGGATGATCCAATTTAAGTTTCCTTTTACCACTTTGGCTGCAGCTGAGTCATATTTGGTACCAGTGAGCTGGTAGTTTCTATATCCTCCTTAGAGTAACCTCCTTGTGTCTTTTGATTCCTTGTTGTGAGCTGCATTGCACCTGTGGAATGATGGCTCGTTTCCTGTCCCCTGATACCATTTTCTCTCTGTGCTTCTTCTAGGAAATTTTGTGGTTAATCTGTCCCACATGGAGCCTTTTACCTGTCTGTTTGCTCATGTGTACCCAGTTGATTGGTAGAATTTCCCCTAAAATTGTTGGGAAGTAGGAGTGCTCGCCACAAATGACCAAGATTGTTCTTAGTAGAAATAGGCAGAAGGAAAATCCACTAGATTGTAGAAAGGCTTTGAGGAAAATTAGAGGTGAATCTGATAGGACCAGCTGCATTACCTCCTTGCTTTCCCTCTGAGGATGAATATTGATTTTAAATATGCTCTAGGTTCTAACGGTCTGTTAGCCACACATCTGAGGATTTTTTTCTTGAGGTCAGGCTATAGTTCTTGGAGTAGCACCATTATTTCCTTATTCAGAGGGAAAGAAGAAAGCTGATTCTTTGAACTTCGGGATTAGTCAGAGCAGACAGTGTTGACAAGATGTAATTGCTGCTTCAGTTGAGAGGAAAGGTAATGCCTCTGTTGTTTTGAAGTTCTTTAAGAAACTCTCTTGTGATCTAAAGCTACTCATCTAAGACAAGCAATTTACTCCTGAGTGATAAGAACCTTTTATAAGGTTCACATTGGCTTAAAAAAAAAAAAAAGAATTGAAGTCAGAAGCCACTCCTTAATCTCTTTTTATTTATACAGTGTAGGCTTCTGGTAGCTGGACAAACCACTGTCAGTTTGTTCTCCTTCTTTATCTCAAGCAACAACAAAATTCCCAACCTGGGCTTCAGCTAACCCAAACCCCATTATTTTTACTGATAGCTCCATATTAAACCATGAAATCTGGAATAAATTTAATCCTTGACCTTAGATGGCCATCAGTTCATGCCATAATATAGAAAGACCATTTCACTTCATTATTAAGCCAATTATCTGTGACTTGTATTTCTATTGTACTAAATGTATGATCCCTTTCTGTTAACCTACCATCAGAATTTGCCTTCAGATAATGAGTCGCTTCCATGGACTTCAATAGGCATAGTGGATGTGAAAGAGGAATTGGACCATCGTGTGCCTGGGTAGTATCCTGGTGGACAGGATGACATAGCTTTAGCTACAGGTTACGCCGAACTTGTATGTTTTTGTCTTTTCATCTCAGTGAGTTTATCTTTCTTGTATTGTGAAGCAGGCTAGATAGGAACTGATTTGATTTTATCGCAGTTTTCATTACAGATATCCCAGATGTGTCCCCTTTTACTCCTCTACATTTTAGACTAAATTTAATCCCAGTCTTTTAAATCCCTTTTAATATCTAGCCCACCCCTCTGTGCCTCGTTTAGGTTTTCTTCATTTCAGGTGCCCCATTAACTGGCATAATGCTGTCATCTTTCCCCTGTTATGTCTCTTTAATGCATTCCAGCATTTCCTTTTATTTCTTTCTACTTTTTTTTTTAATTTTAATTAAAATTTCTCTTGGTACTGCACTCATATTTCTAGTGAACACTCCTCCGTTACTCATAGACTCTGATTTGTCTCGTTTGCTGACAGCTAATTCAGAACCCATCAGTGGGCCAGATTCAGCTCGTTTGAAGCTAATCTGAAGTTTATGCTGGTATAAATTAAATTAAGACCTGGCCTAATGTGATCAAGGAGCTTATTATGTCTCACCAAAAGGCAGATCTGAATGTCCCGTTTACTTTTGTTTCGTCTTACCTATTACACTTTAACTAAGGAATAGGTTATTTTTTGCCCATTCATGCATACATTGTGACAACATATATGACTACATTTATAAATTGTAAAATATATAGTATATTATAAAATATAAATGTTTCTGTAGCACTCAATGCAGTGGACTTGCATCCTGACATGTCTGAGTACTCATCAGTGTGACTATTGGTGACAATTGAAGTGAATTGTGTGGCCAGATCCTTCACATGTTGTGAAGCTGGATCTTTCAATAATATGGTGAGCAATTAGACACGTAAGGAATGAAAAACTCATGCCCATAATGTGACGGAAAATAGGAATAATATGTTTTATTGTGCTGTGAGACCTACTAATCTTCCTTGAACTTCATCTGCTGTCGCAAAGTTTGGTCAGGCTCTCTTTGGCTCTTTGAAGCCTGTTGGCATCAGTGGTTTGGATGATGTGAAATAGTTTGAAATTATATGTGTGGTCTTGTGTAACACGCCCTTGAAATTTGTTTTTATAATCAATTATTTTATCCATATCTTACCTGATGGGAACTAAGCCCAGTATTATACCGTCAAGACGACTTAGACATACAAGTTTTGATATTTTAATGTTGTATTTAGAATATTTAAAAATATTTTATTAGTGGTCAGTTACAAATGTGTAAGAACAATTATTTTTTTCCCCTGTAAGCTGACAAACTACTGTAATTACATCACTGCCTTACCTCATTGCTTCTCTGGATAGTTTATTTTGTGATGGTCTTACCCACACTAGCAGACATCTTAGAACTGGCATGTATATAAAATATTGTATAGAAAGGCTTAAGTATAAATGATGGTAAATCAAAACACCTTCAGAAAAAGGAAAATAAGGGATTGTGCTTTGAATCTCAGATATAAAAACCTAAATATGCACGAGCTAATTTTCACTAATAACGTCTGATTTTATTTTGTCTTTTAAGGTAAAACTGGCCACACAGAGGCTGTACGAGTAGTATATCAGCCAGAAACCATCAGCTTTGAGAAACTGCTCAAGGTCTTCTGGGAGAATCATGACCCGACACAAGGTAGAGTGATGAGTGAGCCAGTATTTAATTATCTTACTAATTACAGCTGGGATAATTAGTGTTTGAGCTGCATGGAAGAGATGAACCTTGAAATCACACTGGAGCTCAAGAATATGATTGCAGACATTTATTGACAGAGAAAGAGAGGGAGAGAGAGAATGAGAGCACAGCAACTCACAATACCCCTCCTCCTTTACAGCTGTCTGTGCTGGGAAAATTCCCACAGAGAGGCACAGTAGACAATAGAATATTTTTTTTTCAACTTTGATTATGACAATTTCTTCTGTAATGCTGTCTTTTGTCTCTTAAATTAAAGCATATTTCTTCACAGCTTCAGAGCTGGTCATTTTATTCGTACTGAGGACCTTTATCCTTCATAAAAATTTTTGTTTGTTTTTCACGTTTTTCAAAGGCAGTGAATATCTTTTATGATTAGAGAAGGGGAACAACAAAAGGTAAGAGATGGTGTGTAGAGGCACCAACAGAGCGTTCTAGCTACTTGCCTTATTCGAACCTTTTTGATTTGATTTATCTTTCTTGGAAGAGGCTTCGTGGCATTACCCACATCTGCGCAAACATAGATGGGAAACTGTGAGAAAACATTTTAGATGTTTATATAGTTTCAATAAACATCATCCTTTCTACCATTTCCCAGAAATATTGCAGGCAGTAACTCATTTCAATATTTTAACAGCTATCGTAATTATGCCACTTGTTACTACATCTGGGAACAAAAAACGCAGATGATTCCTTCAAAATGTGATACCATCCTGGGAAACAGTAGCTCTGAGAAGGATCCAGGGCTGTTGTGGATAAGTGTCTTCCAGTGAGCCCAGAGCACAATGTACAGACAAAAACGGCTGCTGAAACTCCTGCCTAGATGGAAAGGGAAGCCTTAGTCAGGAGTATGAAAGCTATTTTCTGTATGCAGTCAGTCAAATTTGGAATCAGAATCACAGAATGGTTTGGGTTGGAAGGGACCTTAAAGATCATCCAGTTCCATGGGCAGGGACAAGGACAAGGACATTTCAGAACGTTTAGTGCAGTTTCTCTGTTGACATACCAGGAGTTATAGGGAAATCTTGCTGGGATTTCAGAGGAGAGACACAAAATGGATATACAGCCTAGAAAACTGGCCTGGTCGTGAATGATCACATTCAGCTAGTTGAAGAGACGCCAGACTACGATCAAGTAATCTTTACAAGTACTTTTTGGAGGAGCGGTTATCTCATAGTGAGATTGACATCCCAACCACTGGCAAACCACAAGTTCCAGTAGCTGGAAGCTGAAGTTTGAAAAGTTCCATCTTGAAATAAAATAGATTCACAGCTCTCAGTGTAATTAAACATCGGAGTCTCTTTTCATCACCATCCTTTTGAGTCTTTAAGATGAGATCATTTATCATTTTAAGAGAGATGCTTGATTCAAGTCCTGAGAGGAAATTCTATGTCTGTGCGTCGTGTGGTGGCCTATACTGGGATCTGTTGATTTATGAGCCTCCCTTTTCAACTCCTTCCTTCACAGTCGTGTTCAGAGCAATTTGTCTGCACCATCCCTGAAATACTTGCAGCTCTGCATTAAAAGACAAATGAACATCTTCAAATCACGCTTCAGGGCATTTGTGGTTTGCTCGCAGGGGTCAGGGAGGAGACGTTCTCCCTGTCCTACTAGTGATTGGGTTTAGGTCTGGTTTTGTCCTTTTATTCTTTGCCTTGTCAGAGACGGGGCATCACCGGAGGCTGGATTCTTTGTGATGGGCTGGTTGTTTTGATATAGCAGAGAATCCTATTCCTAGGTAATTGGTCCATGTGTCTTGCTCACGTTTTGGGATTCATTCTGCTTGCCAGGGCTGGGAACTAATGGCCAGGACTATAGGATGCTTCCCCTTCCAGAGCAGTATGAGGAATAGACTTCTACTGAATTAATCTGGGCAAATACCAACCAATCAGTCATCTGCCACGTCTGTCGTCTTGGCTTTGACGGTATGGTTGGACACTGCCTGTGGCTCACTTGCGATAGGTCGGTCCCTAAAGGACTTCAATGCTTTAGGCTGACTGAAGTGCATATCCCAGACACAGTGATATGTGGATGAAGTGTAGTAGTTGTGATAAACAGGTCAGACCACATAAATTTACGATTCCTTCCAGCTTTAAAACAAAGTAAATTGATGACATTATGTCTTTATATTCATCTTGCATTCTCGCGTGACAGAGGTTCAAAATAGTTCCAGTCTGTGCTTTCAGAAGAAGGTTGGATGCTGGCAGATTTACGATTCACTCTTTGATTTCTGGCAACTAGGGAAACATCACCTCATTAGCCCGGGCACAGAGCCATGCTAATGTGGCTGTATTCCTTCTGGGATGCGAGCTAATACCTCCACGTTACACTGTGCTGTGTAGATACCCAAGTCATTCACAACTACCTCAGGCATCTGTGTGGCACTGCAGTGCTTGGTGTAAACATAACTAAGCCTTTATTTAAGCTTGGCTCAGTAGAATTTCCAAATGGTTCTTCTGTAATGATTTGCCAAATTGAGAGGATCACTTTATCCACAGGGAAGATGGTAGTCTTCTCTGAAGACCTGGCATCCCCCAGACTTGGATAGCTTGCTTTACTTATGTATTTTTATGGTTGCTTAATGTTGATCTCTGTTCAAGAACTTTGCAGGCACTGGAACAGGTTGCCCAGAGATGTTGTGGATGGCCCATCCCTGGATGTCTTCAAGGCCAGGCTGGATGTGGCTGTGAGCAACCTGGTCTAGTGGAAGGTGTCCCTGCCCATGGCAGGGGGGTTGGAACTAGATGATCTTTAAGGTCCCTTCCAACCCTAGCCATTCTATGATTCTATGATTCGTCACATCTCTACCACCTTTCTTGATTTGAGGAAAACCTAAACCACAAGGTCCCAGTTTCAAGTTCATTTGTTTGGTAAGACAAGGACAGTGTGCTTATATACCCTTTCCAGTCTGAGCAGTTAGCAGTAGAAGATCTTTAAGGTGGAACTGTTTCTTTGCTATGGGAAATGTGGTTTTATGTAGAGATGCTGAAAGTGAGAGTTATCTCCTTGACATATGATGTTTTTCTCCTTCCCTGAGGTTCAGCTGTGTGCACACATAGTCTTATTTAGCCAGCTTTACAGGAATGCTGTACTCGGTCTTTCCAAGAGAAGTTTTTTACTAAGCAGCTGAATTAGGAAGATTTCTTATTCATGAAATTCAGCACACTCTTCGGATGAATCCAGTGTCTCATAAGGCCAGCGAATGCTGGACTTCTTCAGTATAGCACTTACCCAAAAGTATGAAGGCTTTGTCTGTGGCACTGTCTTGTCTTTTCTCCAGAAGTTGGTTTAATGTCATTTAAGCCCTTCTACCCCCAGCAGAGATAATGGACTTAGGTAGTTGTTCTAATGTCATTAAACATCAAATACGTACATTCTGTTGCAGTAAAAGACCTTTCAAATATCAGTCTAGTTGGAACCAGGTTGCTAAAGAGTGCAGATGGGCAGTCCTGTCGTTCATTACTGTATGAATGTATTACAATTCAAATGTTCCTGCTTTCCAAACAGTTGGACCTCCTGCCTTCAAGGTGAGTCTGACATCTCACTGGGATTCAAATTTTCTCTGGGAAGCAGCTTGGCTGTTGTTTCGTGAAGCTCCTGAGTCCGAGTATTGTACCCAAGTCTGTTAAAAAACAAGAACCTTTGATCAAGTCAAACAGTCTTACGAGTTGAAAGAGATTCTCCCAGATGAGCATCTCCGAAGTGTGGGGCCCTGATAAAGTCCTCCTTGACTATTAATTTAGGCTCTATTTTATAATTCATTACATTTGGGATACTGAAAAAGCAACAAATGAATCCCCGACTTCTGCTAAGTGACATATGGTTGTCATCTCTGCTCAGCCTGTAATGCACAGATCAGCATTCCTTCTCTCCTAGGAATGTTCTTATCTAGAAAGGTGTTGCTCTGTATAGCTCTGTGAGTGCTTGAGGTGGTTGCTTCCTTGTCACTGATACAGAAAAAGAGAATTAATGTGATACGCTGCAAATTTGGCAAAAGAATCTTATGGCTATTCACTTTGTGCATAATTTTTAATACATAATTTTTCAAGTTTACAGAGTTTTAGGGCAGCTTCTCTATTGCCCCATTTTTGAGCTCTGAGGCCATCCTCGGGGCCTTCCAGATTCTTAAGATACAAGCCTGATCACCTCCTTAAAATTCCACCCTAACGACGGCTCTGCTATCACCTCCGTGCGGTGTGATAGAGGGATGTGGACTTTCAGACCATCAGTTTGTCTTGTGTTGTGCCCCAGCCTGTAGTTCTGCAATCGCTGTGAGCTAATCTTTGACTTAACTATTAGGGAAAAGGGCAATTTTCTACTCAAAAAAATGCAGGATACAACCTCCTTCTTTGTGTTGACACTGGCAATCACACCAAGTTCTCTGATCAAGCTGAAAATTAACCCGGCATGAATTGAAGTGAAATGTAATTTTCAGCCAGGGCTTAAATTGCCAGGAGCGTGACTGTTAGTGGGACCACCCTTCTGGCGTTAGCACTGACCTGCAGTGTGTGAGCCAGTTGCAGAGCCCAGCTGTGCTTCTGTTCAGGGATGAAGGTGGCCTGTGTTATCTGATGAGAAAGTTCGGCCACTCTTTGTGGGGTGTCGGACACTGTTTCTCCAAACCTTTGGAAAAACCTGATACCAGGGGAGTCTGTATTGTGGTGCAAATGTGATTCCTGTAAAGCATATTACTGTCCATAATTTTCCTGACCCTGCGCGTGGTCAAAGTCCTACTGGTGTCAGAGATTTCAGCCCAATCCAAGGCAACTTTAAAGCAAGGCTCCTGTTGCTTTCAACGGTACAGCAGACAAGTAGAAGACAAAACAAATGCTGTTTATTTAACTTTAAAAAATGTTTGGGGCAAATGTAAACTCCACTCACCTCCTTTAGCTCTTTTCCCTGTTGAATATGATCCAAACCGGATGCTTGTTCTGGTAGTTCTTCTCCCCGTGTGTGTCAAGAATACCTGACCCTTTCCAGCCCACAGCAAATAACTTGGGCACAACGACATTTCTCTGGGGTGAGCCCCTGTTGTACACAAATCCCATCCTTGATTATTTGCTGCTTCTGGCTTTCTGTTTGGATTTTTGAATCAGTGGAAGGAGCTGAGAGGAAGCCAGGGCTCCATAGTTTTGACTGCCCTCTGACAGCAGGGAGAAGGGCAAAGGCAGCCATGGCCACCCCTGTCCAGGAGCTTCTGGAAAGTTTCATCTGGCCTTATTGATTCTTAGAGTGTGAATAGGCAAAAAGTTACTGGTAAGAAATCTCACTCCTCCTTTCTGTCATGAAGAAGTCCTTATCCTGCCTGTGTTTGTACAGGAAATGTAAGCAGAACTGATATTTTCCCAGCAGTTCAGGACCATCTGTACTAGAGCAAACTCATCACCTGCCAGATTCATTCAGAACATCTCTTAGTCCATATGTCTTGTCTATCCACGATAAAGAAGAGATGTATGAGCCGTTTCCCCTCCCTGTGACCTTCCAACCACTTTAGCATTTAGCCTTAGTGCTGATACATGAATTCTCCAGATTAATATCTGTTTTTCATTGTGCTGACCCATTTTAGTTGCAGAGGGTATATTTATTTCTCACCAGTTTTGAAGGACTGTACTTTTTTTAGCCACTGCATAAGGAATCTATCATCTGCAAATAATTAAAATTAGACACTAGAAATGACATTGTATTGCTAATGAGCAGATGTGTCTACTTATACCAGGGGAAGAACAGCTGTACACATAAAAAACGCTACAGCGACCCTAAACCAGCATTATGTATTCTGCTACAGGCCTGTAACTTCATTTACAGATTAAAAGGAAAAAAGTAATCTCTCCATGTAAAATATAACCATTTTTGCTTCTTTTAAGCATTTCTGTAACTCTCTTCCCTTTATAATTTGAGTTAAATTTGCACGTCTCAGATTAAAGCACAGAGCACCTTTGTCTTGTATTTCAGATGTTATTAAGAGCCCGATGGGTTCAAGATTATTACAAGGTGTAACAAAAAACAGTAGCAATCCAAAACCTATTGTCACCAGGCATATTAAATATATTCAAAATAGAATTACCAACCACTTAGGGAGCCATTCTTGGTCCAATACTCTTCAATATTTTCATTAATGACTTGGAGGGTATAGTGGAGAGGATGCTAATTAAATCTGTGGTAAAGACATTGCTAGGAGGCTCTTGGAGGAAACGAATAAAACACAGCTCTGTGTTGATAAATTAAAAAAGCCATGGAAATCGATACACTGAGACGCAATAAAGATAAATGTCTATTGGTTCATGCAGGACTGAATACTCAACAACAGAAACATGCACTGAGTGGTTTGATAAGAGTCAGTGTCTTCTACCGCCTTCAGATTCTTCTAATTCCTGCACTTTGCCTTCAGATTCTTCTAATTCCTGCACTTGCCAATGAACTCTCAATGTTGGGACAGAGTTGACGGGTGTCTACCCATCCCACCAGCAACCAGTTCAGTGGTCCTTTGTCCATAATCACCTCATAAATACCTGTGGTCCCTACTTTTGCAAAGCAGCGTAGTCTTTGCCAGTGTTGCTAAACAATATTCCATTTGGAGAATGCAATTTCCTTTCTTACATGAACTGAAATGCCTAATGTTATGTTGTTCCCATTCTTTGCCCTTTCTCTAGAGCTAAATATGCATTAGAAGTAAATACATATTATTTACTTACATATTTTGTGTCCCCAGGAATTTTAGCTGTTGTGACCTAATTTGCATATTAGACTCTTTTTATCCATATAAATTAGAATAGACTTTTTCTGACCTATATTTCCAGTTCAGGAAATGTTGTTTTTCCATATCACAGTGAGAAGCTGAGATTTGACTGCATCTTTTGTAATGAAGGGGATTCTTAGCCAGTGCAGTGGTTGCTGAGATTGCTGTGTAGTTTGCATTATGAAGGAAGTGGTGCTGAATCAATTCTGGCTCAAGGGCAAAAGTCCTTCTGGGCTCTGATTTCTACTTACCTTTAAACTACTTTTATTTTACTTATTTTATATGTGACAATGATGTGTTGTGTAGTTCTCCAGAACTACTAAAAATTAGCTTTCAGTACTGCTACAGTCAGTCATAAAATGGTTCCTTGAAGATGAGAAAAGCCATGGCATCAGTCTTTTGTGCCAGTGAAGATGACATGGTGACTCTTGCTATGGGAAATCTGAACCCACCACTCATTTGAAGGGATTCCTTGTGTTCATAATGCCTCTATCTGCTAAGAACAACTTTGGAAAATGCTTTTATTCTATTACAGTCTTCCTCAGGATCACTTCTGGGTTATTTTGTAGCATGGCACATTATAGCATGGCTGTGTTTGTAATTGAGGAGAGGAAGCGACTCTGTATATGAGTTCAGGCTTGTTCATTTGCAGCTTGGAGGGAAAGCCTGAACTACTCCGTGCTTAGGACTGTCTTCAGCAGCTTTCAAATATCCATGCGGTCAATGGCTGTGGTGTGAATAACTGCAGCTAGATTTGCATGTGTGTTTATAGAATTAGAAAAGAACAACCTAAGAAGGTCCTTTTTCTGCAGAATTTTTGATGGGCTATTCCTAATTGTTTACAAGGGAAGCAGTAGACAAAGTCAAAACAGAGTAATACTAAATATTATTCTCATTTTCAAAGAACCCACTATGAAATATACTGTACTTTGGTCTAGAGATCTGAGGCACTGAAGCATGGCATCATTAATCATAGTTTATGGTGATATTAGTAGGCTTTTAATCTTTGTTTTCATGTATAATTAGGTATAAGAGGTCAAACCCGACTCTCTTCTAAACAACAATATTTTCAGTGAATGACTGTTTTTCTCTGCCTGCAATTTTCTCTCGCATATTTATAAGGGCATACTTGTCTGTGTTTTGAGAGAGCAGCGTCCCATGAGTTTATCTGCTGATAAAAGCAAATGACAACACCGTTATTTTTATTATCCCTAATTATTTTTATTACTATTGCAACAACACCTGGTGGATCATAGTAGGTTTAGATTCATAGTGCTAACACATGCCTAAGTTTAGGCAAGACATGAGTGATAATGGATAAATGAGAAGGGAGAGGGCACATAAATCAAACAAGAGCAAGTCTGTGTGATTCCATAGCTGGGTTCTATGAAGTACCTGATCTGAATTGCTGTATTTCTTAATTACATGCTTTTTGTGAGCATCACAACACTGCTAGTCCATGAAGAAAAGAGGCAATGAGACTCCAATTCAGATGCCTAAACAGAAATTTGCCATTTACTGTGTCAGATCCTCTTGCACATTCTGCCTGTCTTCCACTTGTGCTTTAGAAAATGCGGAGTTCCCTTATACCCTGTGTCATGTCCTCCAGTCTCTTACAGAAATCTCTACTTTATAGATTTATTCAGTGTTGAAGATTCTGCCCAAAGAAGTTGTGGATGCCCCATCTCTGGAAGTGTTCAAGGCCAGGCTGGATGAGGCTTGGAGCAACCTGGTCTAGTTGCTGTGATTATAAAGATCTTAGGTCAGATTTATCTCACCAGCATAGACATATCAGGTGGGATAGAGATTAAGATAAACCCACCTAAATGTAGCTATTTCCATAGCATGGAGTGTCTCAGCTCCCACAATTTGCAGTGGAGATCTAGTCAACACAGTTGGCTCACTCCAAATTACGCACCTATGTTTGCTGAGCTTTTAGTTGCCTAAACCTGGAACCATACTTCTAGCTACGCCAACAGATATTGTGAAAAGATTTCACTCCCATCCCAAGTTTATCCAGCCTGGACACAGATTTTTAAGAGACGGCACCTTTGAAAGGGCCTAATGTCTGTGTATGACAGAAAAAGTCTAAAAACTTGTCTAAAATTAATCATTTAACTTTTGATTAAAGTTAAGTGTAAATAAAAAGTACCTGCAATTGATTTAATGCCATTAAGGATAACTTAGGTATATATTCACCGTTCTGTTTGCCTGTTCCATGCACTGTTGGTGAAGACGTATTTTCAGTTAAAGATTAGAAACGGATTAAAATTTCTGTCTGCCAATGACATTTAATACTTAAGCTTTGTGGCGACGTTCATCAGAAACTAACCTGTGTTTTTTTGTCGGCTCGAGTAGGTCATGCACTTTATTCAAAGGTCAAAGAGCACTCAAAAATGCCTTTAAGCAATGTTACATCTGATTAAATTAAAAAATAAAGGAGCATACAGGGAACTCTTCTTTCCAACCAAGTCTTCATTCAGACTTTCTAGTTTTGGACAATATTTGAACTATCTTGAGAAGCAATGTGATGTATTTTATAGCTATTGAATAATAATGTTAATAAAAAACAAGGAGAATTGGTCAGAGAGCGAGCCTAAGTTGGTATACCACCTCCCTTTCTTGAGGACAGCTTGTCATTTCCAAGAATATGCAAAAGGGAGACCTGATAACTCTTCATGGCCCAAATCTGATAATGCTGGAGGCCTGCATAAAGTCCCTGGTGTGGCATATGGGAATAACTCTGTGAACAACTAAAGGAATAGCAATAGTTATTGACCTACGTGAAACACGTGATATCTGTCCTTCTCCTTTACTGGAAAAAAACCCACACGAACCCTAGCATATGGAAAAGCACAAGATAAAAGTTGGAAGCAGAAAAAAGTGGTGGGCATTTTGCTGAGTTGAACTTAAAACCTAGCACTGCAGAATTACGTATTCTGAAATTTGCCCCTTTATTTTTTTATTGGATGTAAAGCAGGCTGCCAAAATTGTAGAGACCAATGTGCAGGAAATGGGTTTGTTGATTGCAGAGGGGTAGGAGAGATGTGTTCCATATGGGAAAAGAAAGAGATGAAGAATGTCCTGAGAGCATTTCTCTTATCAGCTTCCAGTTCTTGGTTGACTTTTCCCAGAAGATGCTAGGATGGGCCATATTACATTAATATTTAATGTGGTGATGATATGAAAATTGCAGAATCATGGAATGGTTTGGGTGGGAAGGAACCGTAAAGACCATCTAGTTCCAACCCCCCTGCCATGGGCAGGGACACCTTCCACTAGACCAGGTTGCTCCAAGCCTCATCCAGCCTAGCCTTGAACAATTCCAAGGAGGGGACATTCATAGATTCTTTGTGCAACCTGTGCCAGTGCCTCATGACCCTCATTGTAAAACATTTCTTCTTTATGTCCAACCTAGAATAGAATAGAATAGAATAGAATAGGAATAGAATATCCAATGTGGTCATATTGTGATGGTTTTTGCTATAGTAGTGGTGTTAAACCTTCTGGACAGGGTGTCATTAAAGTCTACAGATAGTGATGAATTACTTTTATCTCTGTCACTGTACTAACTGCACTCCTCCCCAGTGACGGGGATGGGAAATTATCTATGAGATGAGCAAGCTGTAGAAGTCCTGGCAGGGAAATTTATTTCATTACAGGGTGGTGCTGACACTACTTCTTTTAGCCCAATCCAGTGGGATATCTTGCCTTGGCTGTTGCTTACAAACCTGTTTGCATGCCTTCTGCGTCTCAGTTCTTCTCTGATATTTTCGTGGAAGAAGTCCTTCTTCCTCACATCTGCATGGAAAGGCAGCAACAGGTATTGCTGCTCCAGCTCTGGGGAGAATGTAGAGGTGTCATGTAGCTGGGTGGCATGGGTCAGAGTCAAGCCTGGACACCCCAAAAAGGGACAGTACTGCTGTGGCAGGTCCTACAAAGTCTGAACTTTATAAAGCTCCTCTTTTTCACTGTTATTCTGGTTTTGTTGTAGCAGCATGCTGGCCATCAGTGGTGGGCACAGACATTCCCACAAAATGTCATTTTTAAAAGAGTGAGGGAGTATGTTCTCCTATGTCTCCAGCAGTGTTTCTGGGTGTGTTATGGCATTAATGAAGAATCCCATGTCCGAAAAATTCTCTACTTAAAGAGTTTTTGTCATTTCATAGAGTCATAGAATCATAGAATCATAGAATGGTGTGGGTTGGAAGGGACCTTAAAGATCATCTAGTCCCACCCCCCCTGCCATGGGCAGGAACACCTTCCACTAGACCAGGTTGCTCCAAGCCTCATCCCGCCTGGCCTTGGACACTTCCAGGGATGGGGCATCCACAGCTTCTCTGGGCAACATGTTCCAGTACCTCACCACCCTCTCCGGGAAGAATTCCTTCCTGATATCTAATCTAAACTTCCCTGATTTCAATTTATACCCGTTACCCCTTGTCCTATCACTACAGGCTCTTGTAAAAAGTCCTCTCCCAGTACCCTTGTAGGCCCCCTTCAGATACTGGAAAGCTGCAGTGAGGTCTCCTCGGAGCCTCCTCTTCTCCAGGCTGAACAAGCCCAGTTCTTGCAGCCTTTTGTCATAGCAAAGGGACTCCCGCCATCTGATCATCTTCGTGGCCTCCTCTGGACTCGCTCCAAGTGGTCAATGTCCTTCTGATGTTGGGGGCTCCACAGCTGGACGCAGCACTCCAGGTGGGGTCTCCCCAGAGCAGAGTACAGGGGCAGAATCCCCTCCCTCGCCCCCCTGGCCACACTTCTCTGGAGACAGCCCAGGATACAGTTGGCTTTCTGGGCTGCCAGCGCACACTGCTGGCTCAGTCAGTGCTGTATTGACCATCATCAATAAGCTCATTTATACCAACACTGGAAATCTTAAGGAAGTAAGTATTTTGTAATGTCTTTGTCCTTGGAGATCTTCAAAACTGGGCTGGACAAGACTGTGTGCTACGTGACACTACTTTGAGCCAGGATGTTGGATTAGAGACCTCCACAAGTCCCTTCCCTCAGGAAATCTGTGGTTCTGTTTTACCTTCAAAGCTACACCAGAAAACCTGCAGTCTGGTGGCTTGATGAAGGTTAAAGACCAGACAGTTCTGCAGCTGATGTAAATGATTAAAAACATCGTTGTAGGCATGATATTCTCAATATATGTGCAAGTCAGAACTTACAGTGAAAGCTCGTATTTGCTGTCTTGATCCCAAAGCAGATGGGGAAGACCAAAACTATAGCTTCCTCCTTGACACTGAAAACATGTATATTGAAAGCTTTGTAAACCTATTGGTCTATGGACAGTATGAAAGTGTTTCTTCTGTATGTATAAGCTCATTAATATATTGTAACCATCTGAAGAAACTCTTTTATATTTAATTTATCCTTCCTGCACTCCAGCACCTTGAAAATCATCAAGAACTCCCAATCCACAGCACTGTAACTAACTTCTTTTCTATTAACATTTTTCTCCTTTAATCATATGCTATAAAGAGTTTTACTTTCCCTTGGCAACTTTTAAGCTGTATAGATGTAATCATTACAGTGAGTGATGACATCAAGCCAGGGTGACATGGTGCAATTGATTTTTACTAAATAATTATATGATGAGCTGGAAGAAGGAGTTTTATTAGTCTTAACTCAGCAAGGATTGACTGGGGAAAAGAAAATGACCAATCAGTATAGCAGATTTCTGCGGGTATAAGAAAATAAGTGACAGCTGCAGAAAAGTCTATAAATCACAGAAAAAATTATGATAAAAATAAGAGCTATGAACTGCCCTTTAAAATTTCACCGGGTGGCACAGAAGAGTCTAACAGACCTTAAGTCATTTATCTCCATTATGCTTGGGTTCCTCTGAGAATAGCAAGGTTGACGAATGATGCCATTACATTTTTTCAATATTTTTAAATGGAGGGAAGATAAGGAGTGGTGTGTAAGTATTACTTTCAAGTCATTAGAGGGTTGAGTCTTCAAAAGAAATCCCTGATTTAGCCAATAAAATGAATAAAGTTTATACTTTCCTTTAGCCTTCTGTAGGTAATAGATTCAAAAATCACCATTTGGAAACAAATCTGCTTGTTTGCAGTTAATTCTACATTTCTGAAGAAAAAAAAATGTATAATACTGGGAAATATGTGGTATTATTAATCCTGTGGATAATCCTATTTCTTAATGACCTCAAGATACTTTGAAGTTAGACAGGAAGGACAATGACCTACCTAAGATGCATCTCAACAGAAACTCAAAACTGTAGCGTTAACAGCAGTGCAATTGCTGTAAAGGGGCAACTCTTTGCCCCAGCCAAGAAGACACCATCGTTTTGACAAGGTATAGAAACTATAAAGGAAAAGCACAGACCAGCTGAATAGAATTAGGGATGATTTAATATATTCTGATCATTCAAATCAAAGGAAAGCTAGTATTTACTACTTTGATTGCAAAGATTATGGGGGAGAGCAAAACTAGGTCATTCCTTAGTGCATCGGAAGGTAGAGGTGTTGGTAAGAGGGCTTTTGGAGTCATTTCTTTCACTGTTTTCTACATTTTGTGACTGTTGTCTACATTTGACTGTTGTCTGCATTCATGGAGAGGGTGGGGAGGCACTGGAACAGGTTGCCCAGAGAAGCTGTGGATGCCCCATCCCTGGAAGTGTCCAAGGCCAGGCTGGATGAGGCTTGGAGCAACCTGGTCTAGTGGAAGGTGTCCCTGCCCATGGCAGAGGGGTTGGAACTGGATGATCTTTAAGGTCCCTTCCAACCCAAACCGTTCTGTGATTCTATGATTCTATGATTTTGGCAAATGTTTTTCCAGTGCCAGAGTGTGTGTATTGCATGGGATCTCAACCTGGGAATCATTCCTTTTGCAGGATCTGGGAGACCATCACAGCTTCGTGTCTTTTCCATCTAGTGTCCTGTGATGGCCAGCCAAAGTGTAATTCCTAAATATGATCCATGCCCAAGATCTAAACACATTTAGAGCTGCAAATGCCCTCAGCCTCACTCGTTTTCCAGAGACAAGAGGCAGAGAGATGCAAATTCTATGCTTTTCTATCAGGTCTAAAATCACCCTCTCTATCTAAATACCTCTGATGAGAGATTTTAAGGCTGTTCTCAGTATGGCAGATGATTTTATCTGTATCAACAGCAAGTTCCAACCTTTTGACCCCAGGGTGTATTTGTTCCTGTTACTGTTGGATTTGCTTCTGATCCCCTGAGCAGGGAGATGGATATTTGCCTTTTTGCCAGTTACTGACCTGCATCACTGACATTAGTAAAGCACAGCCAGATAAAATGGGGTGATCTTGCAAACCCTGAGCTGGCCAAGGGGGTTCTGGGATCAGAATCCTGGAGGACCTGACATGGAGGTCAAGGACGTGCCTTGGCTCAGAACTTTCTTAGATGAGATACAAATCAGGTAAAACACCTAGGCTTTGGCTTCCTCCACATCACGAGAGGGACATGGGGTAGCACTTGGAAGTCTCCAGGTTGTTTCTAGTTGTAAAGGTTCTGATCGACACTGGGAACGAGTCCCCTGGGTGTGCTTTGTGACTGAGTGGACCAGGTCTGAACATGCTACATGTTCTGCTTTCCGGCCTCTGGAAGCTTTTCCTCAAACTACCTTTTGGAGAGAAATGGGCTTGAGATCACTCAACATGTATCTGCAGGTCATTACAGCTGCAGAGAAGGCTTTTTCTGTGTTCTTTCATTGCAAAGTTTCTGAAGGAATTGGTGAAGGTCTTTCTTCCTGCAAGAGATCTCATTCCCCAGTGTTCATATGTTTTGTTCATATCATTAAGAAACAACACGATGATCATCTCAGCCTAGAATGAAAAGAAGGTTCATGCACTACTTTCAGATTTCACCACGTATTATGTACTTGAGGAGAAAAGCTATCTCCTGCATCTACCCTAATTTCTGTCCCTAAATTAATAGGTTTTGCATGGAGAGTGACTTTAAGACATTTTGCAGAAAAACAGTTGTAGGCAACCAGCCTTATGCATTGATCCAGCTGCTCTGAAGAGAGGCAGCTGATGTTCTGTAGGAATTATTCCTTCTTCCAGGAGTGAAGATTTAGACAAACTTGATTCCCTGGTTTGTTTTGTAATTAAAGCAAAATCATATGCATCTCTTAAAAATAGAGTTTGGCACAGCTGAAAAAAAAAAAATTAATTTGATAAAATTCTTTGTAGAGAATTTTTACTGGAAACCTGATCGTGGAATCATAGAATGGTTTGGGTGGGAAGGGACCTTCAAGACCATCTAGTTCCAACCCCCCTGCCATGGGCAGGGACACCTTCCACTAGACCAGGTTGCTCCAAGCCTCATCCAGCCTGGCCTTGCAGACAGACAGGGATGAGGCATCCAGAAATGCATCCATTAGTGATAATAAATATGGCTTTAATCCATCCAATCCATAATGTCAAGAGCTTTGTTCATTTTTCTGTGGAAATGTAACAAACATTCGAAGTACTTCCCAATCTCAATCTTTTTATAACATACAATTACGATTTGCGATAAGATACTGGTTTTGAAGGGTGTTTAACAAATATGTTTAAGTCCTTTTTAATTACCTGGGACCTTGTAGGCAGGGTGAATGACTTGAAACCTGTGAAGACTATTTGCTGGTTTAATTGTATTATTATACACTTCAAACCAATTTCTTGACTTCAGTGGAACCATCCTGGTGCACCAAAGATCACGGGTTGGCTCCTTGTCTCAGCAGAAAACTTTTTCAAAGTCCAGTGTGCAACCAGCGTGGGTAGAAACAATGGCAGCAGTGTTGACAATCCCTTGCAAGACTGGCTTTTGATATAGCAGTATGTAGTATCTTCCAATATACAGCATCTTTATTAAATTAATTAATTGTATGTTGTCATTCTTAGCTGAAATCTAATGTGTGTAACTGTGGTGTTATGTTGACAGAGAGAGACAGAATGTCGTGAGAGACAAAATAAGGAAGACATGTTAACTACTGGTGACGTGGAATATTCAGATAGCCAAGGAGAGATCATTTTTATTTAGTGGGCTTTCTTTCAGACAAAGTCAAGATTGTTAAGCTCAATCATCCTACCACAGTTGTTTATTAAATTAAATTTCTTGCGTTGTTTTCTACTCATTGAATTAGTGAATCTCAACAAGTAAAACTTGCCGGAGGGTTTTAAAAAATCAGTGATGGACCCTTGAGAAGTAAGTTTGCACATGTGAAGTACGTTACTAATAACAACAGCAACAGTAGCGATTGATTATGTCTATACACCTGGAATTTATTTTATTTTAGTATCTTGTAGTCTCTGTGGCTTGTCCAGACAAGGTGTTAGCTGCTTATCACAAGAGATTTAGGTACAAATTGAATTAAGTAACAAGTAAAAAATAAATGGCATTTTAGCTTAGGTGATTAATCACACTAAAGCTACACTTTGGGGTACTAATATACTTTGGGGTTCAGTCGTCTTCTTAGCGAGTAGATTGTTTCAGAGTGCAAGCCAACCCTGGAGCACTAGGATGGACTGTTACTGCACAGTCTGACCTCCTCCATAGCTTTAACTTTGTTTCTTCACTGACCTTGTACAGCTCTTTGAGCTTTGGTGTATCTTTGGGGAAAATGTGTATCCTTGATGTGAAGACCTCAGGAAAGGGATGTAGCTTTAGGTGCATTGTTCCAGTGAGAATATGCTTCACTATTTGAATGTCACCTTATTTCCCATCTGGATGTTGTATACTTTGGCTTTCAAATTCTCTACCTGGTTAAGCAACTTGGGCAAGACTAAGGAGCCTTACCTCTTGGGTTATTTCTTTAAATACATATTTGTAAAGCAGAGTGAGTTCTCCTCTTAACCTTCTTTTGAACAAATAAATTAACCTGACCAGTTCCCTATTAAATATGTAATGGTGGTATGTGCATATATTAAATAATCTTATTTATCTCCTGTGCACGTGATCTTGTACTAAATTCATACTCTTGAAATGCGTGCTAGAAATCAGCATACTATATAGTGATCCTCCATTTACAGAGACTTTGTTAATCTGCTCCCTAGTTGGTTGTTAAGTAGTTTGTTAAGCAATAAGTAGATTTGTAGAGTGCTAATGCTTAAACTCAGACATCAATCAGCATTAACATATCCTGGCAAAACTAATGCTTTACTGGCCTGCGTTCATCTTCTGCCTAACTATTCAGTGGCACTGGCTTTACAAGAGCTCCCTACCACCCTAAAATAACTTGCAAAGAAATGAGCAAAATACTCTCTGCCTTGCAGACCACACTATTAAGTATTGATGAAGACGGTAGTTGTTGTTGTTATGTGTAATAATGTACCATTTGAGCAGTTAAAAAGCAGCCCAAATCAGCAGAAAACTCCAGAGCATTGTTTGGAATCACATTCACTCACGTATACTGTTGGTCACGGAATGGACCTTTGGTCCAAATGCCTCTTTGAAAATGTTCCTGCATCTTTTAGTTCATAAATATTTCAGACAGATTTTATTTGTTCATTGTACTATCCTGTAAACTGTCTGTTTCCTTGGAAAGTACAAGAGGGATAAAAGTTACCATGTTTTAATGAGTCGAATTAAGTTGATAGATTCTTTTCCCCCCAGTATCTCTTCCTCTACCCTCTGCCCCTTGCTAGGGGGCCATCGGGACCTACAGTTTCTCTCTGTGTCATCTACATAGTCCTGAGAGTTGATGGTGATCTTCAAAGGGGCTTCTCTAGCCTAGTGCAGTCAGAAGACAAATGCTGATGATTTCCAGTTTGGCTTGGGTTGCAGTCACTCCAGCTTTTTCACCCACCCAAGTTCCTATAGAAGACCGCGCAAACTCAAAACAGAAAGTTCAGTTCCAGAATGCAAAACTGGGAACGAGGTTATGAAAAACAGAAACGGCAAAACTGCACCTTCAGATCACTCTTAATGCTAAAGCTCCTCTCTAAGGCTGTGATTTGACTTTATGGAGTGATCCACAGCAAAGCTGGCTTGCAGTACTGCTGCCTGAGGGAATGGGAATGGATAGTGGTGAGAGGCAGCAGTGCCTTGGCCACCCAGCGTGGCTGCCTAGGACTCGAGTCTAGAGGAGGCCACGGAGATGCTCAGAGGGCTGGAGCCCTTCTGCTATGATGAAAGGCTGAGAGAGTTGGGCTTGTTCAGCCTGGAGAAGAGAAGGCTCCGAGAAGACCTGATTGCAGCCTTCCAGTGCCTGAAGGGGCTACAAGGAAGCTGGGGGGGGCTTTTTACAAGGGCAGGGAGCGACAGGACAAGGGGTAACAGGTTTAAATTGAAAGTGGGGAGATTGAGATTGGACATCAGGAAGAAATTCTTCCCGGAGAGGGTGGGGAGGCCCTGGGACAAGTTGCCCAGAGAAGCTGTGGATGTCCCATCCCTGGAAGTGTCCAAGGCCAGGCTGGATGAGGCTTGGAGCAACCTGGTCTAGTGGAAGGTGTCCCTGCCCATGGCAGGGGGGTTGGAACTAGATGGTCTTTAAGGTCCCTTCCAACCTAAACCATTCTGGGATTCTATGACTGCATGATGCCAAACCATATCTGGGCTAGTCACCTTAGGGATAGTGAACTTCCCTCTGCTTTGGCCCACTATTTTATAGTTTCGTACGTAGAATCCATCTCATAGTTTGGAAACTCGTACATAAGCAACTTCATACAAGTAGTATTTTCAAAGGATTACGTATATCAGCAGTAAAGGGGCTGATCCTTGTACCAAAATTACTCCTTTATGATATAATTTCAAACAGTTACTGAGTATGTGTAACTTTTACCATTCATATTGTCCACCTGGATCTTGCAAATAAAATTTAGTAAAATTACATATATACCTTTGTTTTCTGTTTCTCCCAAACCCAAGAGAATTGTGAAAGGATTGCTGATCCTAAGCATTACTCACTCTGTAACAGCACTAACGCAGCCAGACTTTCTCCAAACCTTTTCCTTAGCATACTTCTCTATCCGTGTCATCTTCGGAGCTCAGATTGAGAGCTTCGTGTCATGCCTTCTCTCCATAACTAGTGGTGATGATGGTAGTAATTGATAACTTCAGAGTTAATTCAGCAGTACATGCATACCAGTCTTTCAGCAAGATCATTGCTTTATAATTAGAGGACAATAGCTGGGTGTACCTCCAAGGGTGTTTTTAACTATTCTCCCGTTAAGATGTACTCCTCTAGTGCAAGAAAATTTTTAAGCACTTGGTAAAATAAACTCTTTTCTGTAGTCATTTTTGCGTGGGTCAAAATCAATATTTTAAAAGAACCTTGATTACAGTAACTGCAGCTTGATTATTTCAGGTTTTACATCTGTATTTCACTACGGTGTGATGTACCAAAATGACGAATGCGCACATTTCATTTGCATGTCATTTAAAAGGAGATATCAGAGTGGAATCTCTTCAGGACTGTTAATCCAGAGAAAGACTGGACTTCTAAAAATACCTTCTGTGTATGCACGTACGAGCCCGTGGTAATCCAGGTGTATGGGACGTCCTAAATTTAGGACTGTTGAATTTAAGCCTGCAGCCCAGTTGGGTCGGGAGGACGATCCTCATGGTGTGCTGTGTTTTCTCTCTCCTCAGGAATGCGACAAGGTAATGACTTCGGCACACAGTATCGCTCGGCCATCTACACCTTTTCTCAGGAACAGATGGAAGCTGCCTTGAGATCTAAGGAAGAATATCAAAAGGTAGCATTGGGCAGGGTGTGGGATTGCGTCACATTGCAGGGGTCAAAGATGTCACTTATGAGCACAAAATCACTTTTCGTGCTGCGCATTGTCTCTGTGTTGCCATCGGAACTTCTTATTCCAATACTGCACTTGCATCGTGTTTGCTTTAAATTCCAACTTGTATGAAGCGTGTGGGTTTTTGTGCGTGAGTCTCTTATAACTATGCAGAAAGAGAAATAGCTACTTCTATGGAGATAGTTCTAATCTCTTCTAGATTTATTTTAATGTGGGTGCTCCAGAGCAGAAGTCTGTGATCTTAAAGCTATTTAAGTGTATCTGGACCCCGTACTCTGAAGGGTACAGCCAAAATCTCAGGCCCTACAGTTCTTGAATGTTGGGGGAATGTCCTGGTTGATATTTGAACATGGTAACTCAGGATCACTCACCTGCTGCTTATAGGATGCTTCTATCAAGCCATTCCATAAATGTCTTTGATTAAATGTGACAGCCGTGACTCACTAAGACTATTTGTTTTGACACCAGGATTTGTGTGAGAGAGATCAACTATTTCCCTTTCTATACACAGTCCTATTTTTCAGTGAAGATGGATTCTGTCTCTTCCCTGCCACATAAGCTATTATTTAACTAAAGGCAGAGGGATTAGTGTCCTGTAGTGTTGCTGCATGGTAATTGCTGTCTGATCTGTCTAGTGGTCTTGACAATGCAAGATCCAGATTCTGCAGCAGAGATACATAAATTCTTATGACATATATGAAATAAACTACTCGCCTAGGGCATCAGGACCATAGAAAGAGTAACTATTAAGTAGTGCTGAAAGAATATCTGCTTTCATGCATTCACTTGTACTATCATAGAATCACAGAATG
>NW_010254029.1:0-6280 GCF_000690775.1 Eurypyga helias
GGCTGGCGCTCCCTGCACGTCTGCGCTGTGCCGAAGGAGCCTGGGGAGCAGGGCAGGAGGGAGAAGCAGCTTGGAGGCAGCGCGTCTGGGCAGAGCAGCCCATTGCCAAGCTTACGAGCCAACAGATACAGTTTTCTCAAGACTCAGACCATGCCAGTCTGCAAGCTTGACACATTATACGCACAAAGAACACTCTGGAGTGTGAAATTTTGGAAACGGTGAGAGCTTCCACACTGCCCAGCTCCGGACGTTCCCCAAAACAAAGGCAGCAGCCCCTCCAACAGCCACGTTATAAGCTGTGGGAATGTGGGATTACTGCCAACCTCGATGGCTTCGGCCACGTTCACAGATGATGACCCAGGCTCCAGACCTTCCCGTGCCCGGGATGAGTTATGGAAAGGGACGTACAGAAGGGCAACTGCACAGAGACACGTTTGTCACGCACGGGCTAACTGGCACGCTGTGCGGGAACAGGCAAGGCGGAGGAAGCAACATTCACCACTAGCTGTAGCTCCCTGCGCTCAGAGCGACGGCATCCTGTCCTGCACGGCACTCACCAGGCTTAGAATCGCAGAATCTTTTAGGTTGGAAAAGACCTTTAAGACCACCAAGTCTAACCGTTACCGTAACACTGCTAATCCCACCGCTAAGCCATGCCCCTAAGCGCCTTGTCCACGTCTCACATACCCCCAGGCTGCTGCGGGGACGGCAGCTTTACGCTGAGACTGGACCCCTCTCTAAAAGACAAGGTCACTCGCACGTTTTTGGCTGAACACTGCAAACACAGCTCCCTGCTTACAGCCAGGCGTGCATCAAAACCAAAGCAGCAGGCAGCTCGGCATCAGATCGGACTGCACGAGAAAACTGCCTGAGCCAGAGCCCCAGGAGCCCTTTCCACCCTGTCACACACAGCCAGCTGACAAGCTTGCCATCATTAGCTGGTCACCCCAGTTGCCACCAGCCCAGGAGGTACACACCAAGCTGTACTGGATTCCTCACTCTAAAACTGCATTTCAACACGCTTGTCTGCAGCTATACGCACCCCATGCTGTCACCGCGTTCACGGCCCAAGAGAACTGACCCCCGGCTCAAAGGACGCACACACAAAAAAGACGCTTTTTCCAGCTTCCTCTCTTCTTGTATTTCTGCGTTGCTTGTCTCCGGCACATCTGGTGTCGGTAACAGGAAACCCTGATGCTGTAAAACAATCTAGGGGGAAAAAAGTAAACCCCAAACAAACCCAAACCAGCAGCGCTAAAAGCGTCTGCCTGGCAGGGAAACAAGCAGCACCCTCCTGTTGGTACCGAACTGTGCTGCGAACTGTCACTGACTCGTTGCTTCCAGTCACACGTGCCACAGGCAGCTCGGTGAAGCCTGTCCGGGAAGCGGTCACAGCAATCGACACCTCGCAGCAGTTTGATTCTGCTCGAGTAAGCACCGAGATACTTCACTTTCCTGTAGCTTAATGGAAGACAGTAGAAAGCTTCCTCTCCCTTGTGTTTGAAAACTAGAGTTTTGTGCCCCCAAGAAGAGATGAAGCCTTCCCACAGCCCTCTCGTTTGCATCTCCTGTCTCCCCTCGGCCAACTAAAGCTGCTCGTGGTTCTCCCCCAGCCTGGGACCAGAGACACCGACTGACAGCAGAATGCTGAGCTACGGGAAGCCGGACCCCTCAAGACACTGCACCGCACGGGTTTTGCATTCATTAGGACATGTCACCTCCGGCGCTTCCTGCGGAGACAGCTCTGAGATAGAGAAAATTTTGTAGATTTTGGCTGGGCGAGACTTCTGACTCTTTCATCAAAGTTGCAGCGACCACAATCAATCCCTTCCTCCAACTTTGTTGATCCCAGACAGCCAACTCAGATGGTATCTCCAAGTGCGTTCAGTTGAAAGGAGACTCAGATATTATCTTCCCAAGTATTTAGAAGGCTTTGGAGATAATTTTTTCCCTGTAATTACAAACACTGCGGGCAGGTAGAACTGCCATTTTCCTGGCTGCTGGCAGCAGGCAGGCAAATTAGGACATAAACACCCACCAATGGGCAGGGGACTCCAAATCATCACTAAGGCCAGCCTCACCAGTGCCACCCCACTCCTCAAACACTGCTTGCACCCCACGAGCGAGCCCCGACTCGAGGGAGGGCTGGCAGAGAAAGGCGATGGGAATCGAAGGTACAAATGGATCCATCCCAGAGGGAGCTGGGGGGAATGAAGTGGGATGCACTGGGGCACGAGGGCGATGGGGAACAAGGGCCTATGCTCTCTGATGAAAGGACCAGAAGCCAAACTAACCTGACCCAGGCTCAAACCCAAACAAAATGAGAGTTTCCCTCAGGACTCAATGGTGAATGTTAAAAATTTATACGGGTTTTTAAATTAAAAAAAAAAAAAAAAAAGAAAAAAAAGGGTGGGGCAGGACAATTTTATAGAAGGCAGAGTTACCAAGGCAGCGCCTCTGGCTCAAGAAGCACTTCGTGACAGATAGCAGGATCCCAGGACGGCATTCAGGGAAACGATGACTCGCATTCCTCCCTAGGCATCTTCTCCCGGCTGTTATTGGAAAGGGCATACAGGCTAAATATACAGCGGTAGCAGGGCAGAGCAAGGGTCCGACTGCCTACGGGCATGCAGTTTAACGTGGCTTCGGCTTCACTTGGGTTTCCAGCGCGTAGCCAGCCAGAGCACCCCCCTCCCCCAAACTCTACTTGCAACTCCTGGTTTTGTCTGGAAACAGAGTGAGAAAGTTTAAAAATCCTAATTATGAATTCTACGTTTAAGGGAAGGTAAGTGAAAGCTAGTGCTAAAATCCACAGGAAATGAAACTACACAAGGTTACAAGAAAAAAAAATATGGGGCTAAGAGCTTCTTCCATGCAAATGCTATAAAACCAGGTATTTTGAAGACAAGCACGACAGGCATGTATATATATACACATGGATACGAATGCTTTATCAGTTTCCAACATTTAGTAAAAGCCAGAACTCAAGATAGCAAGATAAAATAGGTATTTTTGACTCCAGACTTCCCTTTTGTCAGGGAAGCTTCACATCTTGCTGAATTTGCTTGAAGGTAGTACTGAAGGTAAGACTGACGTTGCACAATTTTAGCAGAAGCCGTCCCCGGGAGAGCCCGGGACGGAGGGCACCCAGGCTGGCAGAAGCACCGGGCTAGGCCGCAGAGAGGCCAAAGACAGACGAGACCAAAGCACCACTCAAACATCAGAGCAATTTGGACCACAAAAAGAGTGATCTCACTGGTTAGCTTACACAAGACAGCAGACCGGTCCCCATGACGCCGCACTGGGATTTGAGGGGCACTAGCTGCTATAAGCACTGGAAGTAGGAGATGCAGGGCTCTCGAGATGAAGTCCCCAGCCGTCCGTGCGCTCGCTGTGCCGTAGCTGCTTGTGTTCACCAAACTCTGATTCTGGACTCTCTAGAAATGATTTACATGGGTGTCCCACTGGTTTACAGGTGAATTTGCTGGGACAAAACTATATAAAACTCAGCTTTATAACAGACAAGGATTTCTGTACCAAAATCAAGTCCTCAAGTACACTAAGATTGGCCCAGGGTGCCTCTGCCTTGCCCAAGTGTACTGAGAGCCCAGACTGTCTCGGCCACTCCCATCAGCGAAAGGCACAAACGATGATTTCTGAAAAAGCAAAATAAACTGCCTAACAAAGCCAGTCCAACAAGGTACCCAGAGGACCCCCTCGGCAGCTCCAGCCAGAAAGCACAGCTGAGGCACCCAACAACAACAGAGGAAACACCAACCAGCAGAAAGCCAGATACAAGCTGTCACTTTTTAAATGCAAAGACTATGAAGCACCAGATCCCCATCCTGTATTCCACAGCGGGCAGGTTGTTCCCCAGCTAGTGCTGAAGGACATGTGCAAGAGCAGCCGGTGTGACAGTCACCACTGTGTGCCCTGTCCCCTCGTATCACTCACCATCCACCAGCTGTTTCAAGGCTAATTCACACCAGCTAGTGACCTTTGATAGAAGTCACCCGGCTGGAAAGCAGGTTGCTATCAAAGCTGCTGCTTCTGAAATGGGTTTAAGCCAAGGCTCCGTCACCGGCAGGGCTGCAGTCTTGCCCTCCACCTTGCTCCAAAGGGCCAAAATCCTCCACAAGCCTCCAGCAGCACCTGAAATCTCAGCTGAAGCTCAGAAAAATACTTACTCCCTAAGCTGCCCTGCTGTACAGAGCAGGAGATGTTCTCTTCCGACGTAGTCATGAGCACTGAAACCAATGAAGCTAAAAAGATTTGCCTCTCCTACTTGATTTCTTAATCGAATTAAAGGCTGAACAAAACTCCTTATGAGGCATCAGAGAATCCAAACGGAAGGGAAACGACAAATATCCTAACCAGGGACAAAGCTTCCACTGGACATTTTGTCTTGTTAAGCACTAAAGAGTCCACACACAGAGAAAGATATCTCCCGAGGGATAAGCTCCCATGCCCAGCAAGGCAGGAAATCTCCCTGGAGTTTCAGGCACGGTTTGGCTTCAGGAGCGCACCACGCACTGCACGAGTCCCACGCAGGAGACGGGGAGCTTCGCGCGTCCTTTCGGCCAAAACTCTACCTGGCCACCTTTTTTTTAAAAAAAAAAATAAAAAGGTATAAAGCTCGTTCTGTTAAATTAGCAAACAGAAGATATTAGAGGGGCAAAAGACAAATTGATGAGCAGGGCGGTCCTGCAAAACCCCTTCTTGGGAAACCTGATCATACTTCCAAATCCTGTTCTGAAGGAAACCTAAGGCTCCAGCTCTGGCAGTACACCCGAGCCTGGCCAGAGGGCTTGGGGCAGGACCCTTGCCCACGTTTTAGAAACGCGATGGCAGAGCAGAGTACTTCCATCATCACCAGAACAGCCCTGCGCACAGAGAACGGCATTCAGGCTTCCCTAGGACGTGCTGGCACCACAGCCAGCAGGCAAGCGTTAGCTTCGCTGGAGCACCCGAGAGCAGGCGGCTCGGGCAGGTGTTCCTCCAGTGCGAGCAACAAACAGCCCCACGGCTGCACGAACCCAATCCAAATCTGAACACAAAAAAGGAAAATCTTGATGAGGTTTCATATTTGAGAGTTGCCTTGAAATGCTGCTTGGCTGGAGTGCTTTATGGAGAGGCAGCCACATTCCAAGGGTTTGTAATCACCTTCTGGGTATTCCACAAAATTCCTCAGATAATGAAATATTTCGAGGAGGTCCCTGGAAGTGTTTAAGCACCATAATTTCTTCTAGGCTGATGTCACAACACCAGGGCGTCAGCGCTAAGCACAGGACTGGAAGGCAAAGCTTAGGATCTCTCCCCTACCTGCCAGCGGCCTGGCTGCCGGGCACAGGATCTGCTGCTGCCACCAAGGACGTGTCAGACAAACAGCTGACGTTAAGCGGACACGCGGAACAAGGCGAGCAGCACCAACAAAAAGCCATTTCCAGCACTTCGGTTACGTAGGCAGCATCATTTATATTCTTTATGGCAGCGTAACTAAGGGCAGGCACATTCTGTTTAGAAACATCCCGCTGTTCCATCGGCTTTACCACCCCACCCTACAACTCCCAGCCAAGGCATTAGGATTCAACTTTATGGAGCTGCTCAGCCCTGATTTATTACTCCGCTAGCAAGACTGCCATAGCTCTCAATTTAAATACATTCACCACCCCGTGATTTATGCAGAGCGGCCAGGGCATCAGCCGCGGACCTGCAACTTTCCATGTTTCTCATGAAAACTATTCTCAACGCTTCTTGGCAGAGTGAGATATAAGTGTTCCGACTTCAACAGTCAAGCATAAAATGGGAAAGCTGCAAAACGAAGCAGCACTGCTCCCATGCCACAGAGGCAGAGAAAGCTGCTGGAGGAGGAATTACCTCCCTGAAGATCAGCAGCTTCCAGCTGGGCAGCACATTCCCTTAAACCCGCAGCAATTCAGGGGTCCCCAAACCCCATCGCACTGATAACCCTCTTCCTGCAGATGCACATTTTTATAGGTGCCTTCTCCTCTTGCTAGAGACCAGGGAGCAGAGGGCTGGACTGATCCAGCTCTACTGTCTGCTCTCACAGTAACCTCTGCATCCAGACAGCCAGCCTTTCCTTCACACAGCAAGTCCAAAAGCAACAGATTACCAGCGGCACAACCTTACTGAGACGGACAGCGCACGGCTTCACAGGTCCCTCTGCTTCCCAGGTGCTCTCGTGCAAGAAGACTGATTTAAATGAAAAAGCAAAGAAGAGCATCTTAAAAGACACTAGCAGAGTCTGCATCGCATTCCT
>NW_010254029.1:6311-25256 GCF_000690775.1 Eurypyga helias
ATTCCTGCAGCATTAATTTCACTGCATTATACTTCAGCTAAATTACCTTGTTTACCCTTCACTATGTAATTAAAAAATAACCCTCATCTGGTTTTGACCATGGCCTTCATGGCTTCAGCCAGGAGCGGGGAAGGCTGGAGCTGCTCATTACAGGTCCACCAACGCACAGCTTTTCTCCCCACCCTGCTCTGGTATTGAGAAATCCAGGGACAAGTTGAATTATTTCAGTGCAAGACCATTCAGACTACTTCAGATCTGGCCAAAAAGGGTTTGAGAGCACCAACCCTGACACGCACAAAGCCTGCGCCATACGTTGCAGGGAAACGGTGGCTCAGCATCGCACCCCCACGCCAAAGCGGCTTCAAGGGTTGCTCTGAGCAAGCCCCTGTAGCAACTCCAGCACAAGCGCATCCTGCCATTGCCAGTGCCCAAATTCCACGAACAAAAAAGTCCAAGGGACTTGGGGGGGGGGGGGGAAAAAGCACGGCTTTAAATCCATTTCTGGCAAGTTTCAGCTTAAATTAAATGAAAGTCTTCATCTGGCAGCAAAGACACTTAACACGAGTTTCTGTAGGCTCCTGACTTTTCCTGCTGGCAGGGAGAGCCCAGTGGGTAACTGAAAAAAATAAGAACAAATTGACCTGCTCAGCCACCAGACACGTAATTTAAACCTGGGACCTGGGTAAAGGCAGAGTACGTGCAGGAAAAAGGGGAAGCAGAGAGACAGCATGGACGCGACAAGGAAAAGCGATGTTTTTCTTCCACAAGCAGCCCTGACCCCACATACTGTAACATGTTTGTAATGGTTAACGAGCCAGCACGGCATCTGCGACCAGCCCTCAAAAAAATGGCCCCGAGGTTTTGCCACAGTGGAAAAATCCAGAAATTTCTCCCTTCCTCACAGGAATTCTACCTTGTACAGGTCAGAGAGGCTGGAAACAAGACCTCTGTGTTTTTGAGGGAAAAAACCCCAAGTTACGGTGTACTTCAACTAGCGTAAGCACAGGCTGCATTCCTCTCGATCTGCCACTGCAGTTTTTACGGAGAAGCCAAAAGTCTGCAGCCTTCCTTCCCAGCACACTGGCCGTGTCCCACAGATTCCGAGGTGACAACGCGGACAGCTGCGAAGGGACAGCAGCGCGGACTCACAGCTGCACAGAGACACGGAAGATGGGAACTACTGTGCCCTCCTGGCACCAGTGGGCAGATTAAAACATGAATTTTGGGTGTAAAGAGGTTAAAAAAAAAAAAAAGGCGTAAGATGGGACTGATCCTGTACGGATTTCTCTCCCAGTGCAAAGTAACACGGCAAAGCACGTGATGCCTTACCTGCTCGCTCTGCAAGAATCCCAGGAATGGGGTCAGGCATCACAGCTCCTATGTTTGCCCCAGGAAAACAGCTGGATGCCATTCTGAGGCAACAAGAAAACCAAACCAGCGCTCAGCCAAGCGTCCCCCCTTCTTGCTCACCACACATGCTTTGGACATCCCAAACCCGCTCTCCCCGCCTGCCTTTCTTAGGGAAGATAGGAGTACTCACACTTTGTGACCCTTTGCAACAGCAGTGCCTCTATGCCTGTGTTTTCATTACTTTGAGCTCTGCGCCCCTAGAGCCACCTTCTCTGCCCTGGGGCACCCAGAACAGAGCAGAGCCCAACCCTAGGCACAGCCTGTGCTGACCCCGGGAAACAAGGACAACCCACCTCCCAGCCCAACAACAGTCCTAACTGCTCCTGAGAGCACGGAACAGCAGAGAAGTAAGTTTGTCCTTAATCACTCCAAGCCTTTTCTTCTGCGTTCCCTCTCTCTCCCTGCCCCAGGTTGCTCCTGCTTTGACTTCTGCTCAGCCCTCACCCTACTGTTACTACCAACATGATGCCCAAATCCAGGTATTTAGGTTAAGAAGGCATCCTGGTACTAGCACCCACTGGACTCTCCTTGGTGCTCAGTCGCATTCCTATGGCTGTTCTTAGGCCTAAGTACATCTGAAATGCTTCCCAGAAAAACCTGATGGCTTGTTGCTATCAAACGGCATAGGAGAACATAAAGTTTAGTGAGGGCCTAAGGGCTGTTGGAAGAGAGATGCTCATGTACCACAGGGACAGAAAAGCAGCCTTGGCGTTGCAGAGAGGCCGTTCGGCTCCGAAGGCGCGTTCAGCTTGCCTTCGCTTGACAGCGCTGCCGCAGATCGCAGTATGGCCCGTTCAGGCTCCAGAGCGGGAGAGCAATTCCGATCCCCGTGTGGCAAGCGCAGCAATTAGGTACCCAATTACGTGCACCAAAGCTCTGCTTGTGGCATTTTACTTCAGTGGCTATATAATATTTGTTGGCTTACTGTCACTGCAGGTGGAGGGATGGCCCGTAAGGCCTCAGCCGAGATCAGGTCAGTCCCACAGGACCTACTTGCACATATTACGGCATTCGGAGGATGCCGAATGGTCCAGATGTGGGCATCTGGATGACTTAATGACTTAAGTCATTCAGCAAGGTGTTTACAAAGCTGGGTCACAGCCACCGTTTCCTCACCAGGAGGGGCTAGGCTTAAAGTTTAAAAATGAAAACACAGTTATGCTGCAGCCAGGGTTAGTCTCTAGCTCCGACACAGCCCACCCCCAAAGAGAAACTCCGGATTGGTGCTTGAGCCTCATCTGGGCTTAATAACAAGTTGTACAGGAAACGTGTGGGTTTAGCAGCTCAGTCCATCCCTTATGAAGCAGAGATGCTATGCCAAAAATAACCTGACTTACTAGTTAGAGTCACCAAGCTCTCACCCAGCAGGTCTCTCATCAGGGACCACAGCGTCGTCGCTCGCCGGCTGCGCGCCGGACGGGAGCGGATGCCCTCCCCTACGTCCCCAGGGTGTGTCACATAAAGCAGTTAGCCCTTTTTAAAAGGGCTCAGCTGCCAGCCTCCCCAAAGGAAGCATTTTCTTCCAGCTCAGAGCCTCTACTGCAGCTTTGCTGCGTCTTCAGGCTTTGCTGGCCAGGCTGAACTCCTTCGGCAGAACGGTGTCCCTGGCACTTCCCAGAGTCATGTATGACCACAGCTGCTCAGCAGCTGTAGCGAGAAGCACCATGTAATGAGCAAGAATGATGCAGTTTTGGGACTTTACATCTATAATCCTAAATTCAGCATTGTTGTCCAAAGGCCTCTGCTTATCCTGTTTCGGCAAAGTCCAGAGCAAACAAAACCAGGCTACAGAACTGAAGCACCTTCCACAAAAACAGGGAAAAAAAGCTTTCAGAGGTAAGAGTGGTGTCTCCCACCGCAGGGCGGCTGCAGGCAGCCTGCCTCTCACTCATTCAAGACCTTATGCCAGCCGGGAACTTTGCTCGTTGCTTGAGGCTGAGCCCAAACCCCCTTCTCCCAACAGCATCCGATGTTGCTCTAGGTAACACTTAAACCTCCAGGTTGCAAATAATAGGTTAAAAAAAAAGTCAGAATACCTGAGAAGTAAGGTTGTCGGGGAGCTGGTCACAGCAAGCACCACAATTCACTTCTGTTCTCCACCCCTACTCCAGCTTTGTGTCCCTTCTGCCTTTGGGACAGGCAAGCCCTTCACCCATCCGTCAGCCCGGGAGGCAGCTCCCGGTCCCAGGGCCGGGGGTGGCCGGAGGCAGCACCTCCCTCCCACCCAGCAGAGACCCAGCCCCTCTGCCCCGGGCTGTACCGACAGCATCTTTGAAAACCTCAACTGTGCAGATCAAGCCTACAAAGCACCGGTGAACTGGGAGCCTTTCAGACGCCTGTACCTTGATAAGATACTCGAGATAGGGGGCATTTTTGCTGGGAGAGGAGATGGCACATCCCTTGCAACCAGGCTGGAGGCTGCCAACCTTCCAGCCATTGTGCCACACCAAGTACCGCTCGATGCAAGCAGTTAGGTTCTGTTCGATTTTCTAAATACTGACTTTTTTTTTTTTTTTTAAATCCTTTAACTCTTGGCAATGGTTGAACTGCTTTTGCTGAAAACCTGAAACAAAGCCTGAGGCAGGGACGCAGCCTGGGAAATTCCTGTGCCAGCAATTAAGTTCAAGAGTTAAATGCAACTGCGGTCAGTCTGTGTAGCAGGTGGTGTGCGACCCTCACCGAGACCCTCACCGCTCCTCCACCCAGGCCTGCGGAGGAAAAAATGCCACAGCAGCTAAAGCAGGCTACCCCATGCCCAGACTTTTAGTCCGAAACCCATCCAAATGGGAATTAATTCGGGAAAGTCCTGCAAGAGAAAGCTCCGGCCAAACCACTGCAATTGGGAGGCAACTTCTCAGGAATGGGGCTTACGGCATGAGGATGTACGTGCTCCTGGTTACTGCTGCTACGCCCTGCTCCTTGGCAATTCCCCTTGAAGGCAGCTCCACGGGAACACGGCTCGGGGCTGACCCACGTCCCAGGACTGGGGAGCTGCCCACAGGGCAGGGGAGCAGTTGGGGTGCTGGCCTCCAGCCGTGGGGCCACAGAATGCAGTCAGGTAGCAATGCATCGTGATTAGCATCACTGCTAACTGCTGTCTTTGCTCCAGGATCTGAACTCGTTTAAAACGTGACGGAAGCACCTCCCAAATACAGCCTGGTTTAGGCAAGGTGGTGCTGTCTGAACACAGTTTGAAAATATCATTTCATAGCTACAGAAAGTTTTGTTCCCAAGGCCTTTATTCTGTGGTGTATCCCTTCTTGCTGCTTTTCCTCCTTGGGAAAGCTATTTCTTCCTTATACTGCTCTTCCACAAAACCAAGAAACAATCTGAAGAAAAACTGATAAGGGGACTCGCAGGCAGATGTGCCTTCATATTTTCTTAAAGATACCAACTGTCTGCATCAGCAGTGCCCCTGGGAAGGCAATCACCGGAGATGGGTGCCCTGAAGCACTGCAGGCAGCAGCATTATCCAGACCAGCTGAAGTAGCCTCCCAAAATACCCGGCAAGCCATTTACTGAGAGGTCTAATCACATCGCCTACAAGTCTACGGCTGCTCCTGGGTTTTGCAAGGACCTGCACACAGCCCTGGAGTGGATCAGAAGCACTCAGGTAACACACATTCTGATACAGAACGAAAGCTTAGAGCCTGGGAAAACACATCCATAATGTCATTTGTGACAGCAGGTTTGCTCTGCTTGCAACACACACTGCCAACACACCCAGGAAAGCTGCTTAGAGATCAACAGATAAAGGCTTTTCACCATCCAGCCTGTTATTTCATGTAAATCAGGTTGTCCTGCTACCAAAAGGCATCCCCATGCAAAGTGCAAGATGCTCAAAAAAACAAAGAGCAGCAGCAAAAAGCAAGTACTCACACCACAGCTGAAAAATCTCTCAGACCTCTCCCCGATGTCCGGAGGGTCCTGCTGCCCTTGGGAGAGGTGCAGTTCTGTCTGGAGCTGCACTGGTCTCCTCACTTGTCAATGCAGGTGATCTCCCCTAGGTATCACCACCTTAAAACAGGGTTTTGTCCACAGAAATGACTCCAGACTCCTCGGAGATAGGAAGTCATGTTTTAAAAAGCAACAGTGCAGCAAATTCAATTAACTAATTGAGTCTGCCTTCTACTTGAGCAGTGAGGAAGGAAGATTCCCCAAAGCCCATCCCCAAGGCGTAACACGTTAGTTATTTACTAGGTGTGCTGCTACGACCCTACCCATGTGAGCTAGAGGGTCTGCCTCCACCACCCTGCTCCTCCGGGAGCAGGGAATCCTGCACGGAGCCCACCATGTCCAGAAAAAAAAATGGGAAAAACTACCCCAATCCGTATCTTCAACCTCAGTAGAAGCTGGAGGGGGATGGAGAGGACAGACAAAAACCAAGCCGCAAGCAAACAGTAGGTCTTAAAGGGAATAAACCACTCGGTCAGCCTACCATGATTGATCCGTACATCTGCCCGTCCCCACCTGCTGCTCACATTCCTGGCATTTCTTTCTGCAGCATTTTCTCCTGGAGAAGGGACCGGCTGCTTATCAACTGCTGCAGAGGAGATTTAAAAGCAAGGAAACAGGCCCCAGCTTAAACAAAGCGCAGAGATTTCAGGCCCTGAGCATGCCAGAGACTTTTCTTACATCAGATGGAGTAACCTGCTGAAGGGGTTTATTCCAGGAACCTCGCAGGTTCAGAAACCTATTACGGGTGTTCGGCTCTCCCTTTTGCTCCTTCCTGCCATCATACCTCTATTAAATTCCTGGCAGATAAAGCAGGAAGCTACAGACAAACCTCTGCAGCCTCCAGCCACTCACACCAAAGTCGTTTTCTGCACCGGCCAACCACCCCCTAGAATAAGCGGGAGATGAGGGTGAAAGCATGCCAAAAGGCCCGCTGCGGAGGGCTGATGAGCAGGGACAGCCGGGAGAGCGGGCAGGACAGCTGCGCAGGGCCGCGACGGATACTTCTGGGAGTTCAGTTGTGGTTTTTAGCCCTGGACATGGGCTGGAGGTTCCTCCTTTTCTGCAAGGAGGTTTTAGCACGGCAGGAAGGTGAAGGAAACCAAACCTACGTAACTACAGCTGAGCCCCGAAGCAGAGGGGTGGAACGTGAGCCTGCCTGTCGTCAGCAAAGAACAGCTCTCTTAAGAGCTCAGGGTCTTCCAAGATCCTGACCGCTCTGTCAAACGAGATCAAAATTAGCTATTAGCAAATTCATCAGAGCGCATCCCCATTCTGAAATCCTCTCTGCCTGGTTGCACAGGGAGCCAGGGCAAAGCCAGGTTTCTGGAGTTTGGGTGCCCCAGCACCCTCCAGAAGTGAATTCCTTTCACCAAGTGGAGCACAAACACGTCTCCGAGTTTTTCCTTACGTGTCATCTTTGGGGAAGGGGGGAGAAGGCAGGAGGAAAAACACAGCTCGCCCCATGCCTGGGCAAAACGCGAACACGGTTTCTGTTTCAGAACGGGGGGGGTGTGTGTGTTATTTCCACCAACCCTGAGGGTACCACCCTCACGGCAGACAGCGTAGCAGCACCTTTATAAACCAGGCTGAACACAGCAGATGGGTAAACCAGATGAACACATCTGGCTGACCCCGGATGCTCCTGGGGGACACCCCAGCCCCCAGAGCTGTGCTGGGTGGGCAGGACACCCTCCAACACCGTGACCACCAACCAGCCCCCTCTGGCTTTGAAGAGCAGCTTCCCGACCAGTTTTTGGGGGCATTTCCCAAAGCTGCCATGTCCGCTCTCACGAAGGGGCCGAGGGGAAGGGGAGGGCGAGCTCGGGGTGAGCACATCGGATTAGCTGGCTAATGGGTGCAGCTGCCCTCCGGTTTTACGGCTCCGAGAGGAAATTTCAACAGGAACTTTCTATAAATTAACTGCCCATAAAATGAGCATGTTTTCTCAACACAGCAGAAGGTCAGGAAAGGTCTGCTCAGCCCCCCCATTCCCAGGACACAGCACACAGCCTCCGCAGTTGCCGTTTCTCCTTCCGAAGCAGGAGAAGGCGGATTTAGCCCGTGCAGTAGCAAGCTGGCAAAAGCATGCTCGCAAAGCAAAGTCATTCTCCGTTCACAGCAAACTAATAATTTATGTTTCCCCTAAAATCCCCAGTGCAATCTAGATGTCTAAGTAGACTTTGTCCCAGAAAACAAACTATAGAACAGCCTTGGAAAGACAGCCCTGGCTCTGCTTGCCAAAGTCCTCACAAGGCTGTTTGCTCTGCGGGAGTGACAAACACATTGGATTTCAACTCCTTCCAGGTCTGGAAGCTGCAAGCGATAAGGTGGTTATAGACGTTGTCCCCAGCCCTTCTGGCTTTTGGGAGGTTTATTTAACAGGTAATTTGTCTGTTGGAGGATATTATGTTGATAAAAATGCACCAGACAGGTTCCCAGTTTTGAGGAAACCAGGACGGGCAAAGGCAGGGTGAAGCTGGTACAGCAAACACGGGAAATAAATACAGCAAATTGCTTAGGAAGCATTGGGAGGCCCAGGGCGTGCGGTGGGGTGCTCGCTCCCCAGTCACCCTGAGCTGCGGGAGGAGAGCCCCTGGCAGCGAGCACCCTGGGAAGGGCCACTGCACCAGGGGACAGCCTGGCTTGTCCTAGGGAAGGAGGAGCAAGCCATTTGGCCGAAGGGCTGAATTCCTCTGGCACAAGGAGGGCCAGTCCGCAGCTGCACCTGTCCCAGGGTACGGGACCCATGCCAGCACCCACCACCCTGCTCCGGGACCGCCGGACAAGGGCGGCGGGTTTCCCATGCTGGGGGGCTCAGCGCAGAGCCCTCCTGGCACCCCGGCTCTGCCGGCAGCAGCCCAGGGGTGCAGCACATCAGGGAAAAGCCAGCTGAGAGACCTATGGAAAATTTTGGAGTCGAAAACAAGAGTTTGGGAAACATACACAGACCAGCTGTACAACTCTTCCAGGGATATTTTAAGCATTATTACAGTTGCATTCCAGACCCTGGGTATATTTTCTATAAATAAGTATTTTGAGTCACTTTGTTTCAAAACTTATAATATTAGTCAAGTGCAGGGCAACACTTCAAATTTTAGACCTATACAGGCTGCCAGCCAAATCTGCTGCCAGTTTTTAAAACCATGCTGTGTTACCTAGGTTGTAGCATAGGATTATCTCTGGGTTTTTTTCAGTTGCTTTTCTACAAACCACATTTATTCCGTGTTACAACATTAGGTGCCTACCAATACATCAAGGTTCGCAAACCAACAGTGGTTTTATTTTCAAATCTAGGGCTTTTTTTCTTTTTCCCCCTGATTTACATGGCAGTAAGAAAACACAGCAGTAATTCTGCCTGCAAAGTAACTCAAAGCGAGGTATTTTTGTCATTGACAAAGCCACAGCACATACAACTGGCAGCAGTTTCTGGGGGCTCTGTTTGAGCAGCGCACAAGGCTGCCAGGACACAAGCACTGCACATAACAAGCCAACTACACCACAGATGTGCCAACGCCCCCCAAAAGCCCTTCTCCTGCAAAGAGAAGGCAAAGCAGCGTGCAGGGGGAAAACGGATCATCCTACGTCCTAACCTGGGTACCCTGCTGCCAAATAGGGAGCTCAGAGAGAGAAGAAACCTCTTGCCTGTGAAAGTCTGCGTCAAAATCCTTCAGTGCAAAGGCAGATCTAGACCCGTACACGCTGAATTGGTAGGGTTAACCAACCCAGATGTGGCAGTTGGCAGTTTTGGGAGACCCAAAGCACTAGCAAACGGCAGGGTAGAGCTTGAAGGGCAGATCCTGCACCCCAGCTCTGCCCCTCCAAGCTCCCAGCCCGTCAGCAGTGTGTGTTCTTGAGCACCACAGATGGGGACAAAACATGGCTTAACCTTCAGAGCATAGATTTCTACCCATGCTTTACAGTACAAAAATACTAATATTCGCAAATAAATCCAGGCTTGCTTAACCCAAAAATCACACAGCTTGTGGCCAAGCATGTGTTGTCTTTGGAGAACAGACCAGACACTCCGAGCCTGGTTGCCTTACCTATTTTTAAAGCCAGATTTAAGTCAAGTGAGTGGATATCACCCAAGCTGAAATACCAACCCTCACCACAAAACCTCCTGCTCTTCAAGCTCTTGGTTGCTATCAAAAGGGGCAGGAGAGTTGGGCTTGTTCAGCCTGGAGAAGAGAAGGCTCCGGGGAGACCTTATTGCACCTTCCAGTGCCTGAAGGGGCTACAAGGAAGCTGGGGGGGACTTTTTACAAGGGCCTGTAGTGACAGGACAAGGGGTAACGGGTTTAAATTGAAAGTGGGGAGGTTTAGATTGGATATCAGGAAGAAATTCTTCCTGGAGAGAGTGGGGAGGCACTGGCACAGGTTTCCCAGAGAAGCTGTGGATGCCCCATCCCTGGAAGTGTCCAAGGCCAGGCTGGATGAGGCTTGGAGCAACCTGGTCTAGTGGAAGGTGTCCCTGCCCATGGCAGGGGGGTTGGACCCAGATGGGCTTTAAGGTCCCTTCCAACCCAAACCATTCCGTGATCCTATGGAGAGAAGGCATGCCTGCTGGGGCAGGTACAGGGCAGGCAGCTGCAGCCAGCATGCCTCATGAGTCAGCAGCTACATGAGGTTAGAGGGGCCACGCTCCGTGACCAAAGGCACACCGGTTTGTTCCAGCAGGAGCAAGGCTAGATGACCCCTCTATCTCGTTTCCCATCATTACAGCTCGGGCTGTAAATTCTTCCGCAGGCAGCTGCAAGCAGGAGGTCCTGTGGAGCACCGCTCCTCCGCAGAGAGCCACGGCAGCGGTTCCAACAGCTCCAGGGTAAGGATGCCGCAGGAGCCTAAAAACTGAAAAATGTGAATTTGTTGTACCCGTGTGCAGACTGCACACAAGAAACTGCTTAATCGGACACACGTAGAGGAATCGAGGCTGAAGTGATTTGTCTTAGGGACATCTGTCTTAGGTATAGGGTGCCCATGTGCCACCCACACGAGTCACTTAATTGTAGGGGAGCTTTGGGGCATGGAGACTTGCAAGGCCACCCACAGCGAGATGACCACTGCAACGACACAGCCATACACGGCTGAGATTGCCCAAGTGACAGGAGCACCAGATTTGGGTACGGATGTAGCCGAGTTGAAACCAAGGAGCAAAAAGTACCAAGAAGCTGCTATTTGGGAGTCTGGGCAGAGAAAGGGAGGGACAGAGGCAATGAATAGGTGGGTCCAGAAATAGTGAAGAAAAGGTGTAGTATGAAGAACAAAGGGTCCCTGCGGCAGGAGCACCTAGGCAACACCGTGATCCCAGTGTGCCGACTGAACCCCCCTGGACAACCTGCTGGGCTCTGCACCCAGACTTGCCGTGGGAGGGCAAACCAGGAGACTCGCAGCCTAACACGAAGCGGCGTGGGAGGGACGGGCAGCATTTACAATTTAGCAGCAGTGCGGTTCGTTAGATTTAGCAGTAATAATTAACCAGCTTTAGAGTTTTAAGTGTGCAAAATGCTCTAACTGTAAATTACTATCAGTGGTGTTCGTTAGCGCACCGAGCAGTCCGTAACATGACTGGCTTCTCGGTAGAGCGTTGCTTCACGGTAAAACCACAGTCTCTCGGAGCAGCTACGTCTCCAGCCTGCACCCCAAAGGGGCCGGATCAGACCGGGGGCTCAGTCGGCACCCCCCAGCCCGGAGGTCTGGGCTAGCTGCTGTCTAGGGAGCTGGGGTGAGCCTGTGTGGGCAGACACAGCTTGGGTCACATGTTCGTACAATGCAGAGGCTGCGACCCACCACTGAAAACCGTGCACGGCACCACCAGCGCGAACACACCACTGGCCACGCTCTCAATAGCTTCTAATGACAAACTGGGATGAAGAGCTTCAAAGTCTGAAGCGCCTGCATAAAGCCCACCTGCAATTAAAGGGACACTCCTCAAGCCCACCACATCGGCAAGACGTGAGCCAGCCACGCAGGGCTGGGGACAGCACCCACCCCGGGGTCCTCCCATGATTCGTGAGCAGGACTGACCTAAATCCTCCCTCTTTCAGACTCCAGTGGCAGGAGGAAAACGAGCCACTCTCATTAATTTCACCTCCCGCTGCCTGGTGAACTTCTCCACAGTAAAAATAAAAAAAATAAGGATTCAAAGCTATGCTGGCAACTCGAATCTTCTCTGGAGCAGGAGGTGGCAAGTCACCTGCTGCAGCATCGCTCACACAACGGCCAAGCTCCGCTCTTGCGCCTCAAGGTCCTCCACTTACTCAGCTGGGGACTCCAGAACCCAGCCAGGACAACCAGCCAGGCAACCATTTCTCTGCAGGACAGTTTATGCAACAGAAGGGCACACAGTCCATCGTCAGCCGGTGGCTCAGCAAAGCCTCCTCTGACATGCAGGAGACCCCAAGGCCAGCACGGTACCAGCAACACCAACTCCTCCCTGCAGCTTCCGCCGAGCCTCACGGAGCCAAGTACACCGGGGCACCCTATTTTCCTGTGATTTCCAGAGTTCACATTTATTTTTTAATCTGATAGTAACAGTGGAAGACTATAAAAAAACCCCACACTGGCCTGAGCGGCTCCAGAGTCTAAAATAAACATGCCAAGCCCTATTTGTGATGGAGTAAAAATAGCTTGTTTCTCATCCCTTCCCAGGACCTCGGCTTCGTACACAAAAGCTTCACAGGTTAACTATAAAAATACCAGAAGTGCAAGGAATGCCTTGATTTGAGCTTTGCAGTGTTTGGAGGGGTGCAGAAACCTACCTCGGCCCTGCAGCGAAGGGACGCAGCCTCAAAGCTCATCTGCTGCCCAGGGCTAAAGGCCAGGCACTGCCAATTCCCTTTAATAGAAACTACTGGCCTAAAAAAACCCGCCCCACACTAGTATTACATCTTGTGCTCTTTCTTGGCTGGATACTTCTTAAATGACACTTGTTCCAAAGAGCATTAAGTAGAAAAAATGTGGCGCAAAGCTGTGCTGCAGCCGGAACGGGCTCCCCGGGAAGCGGAGCGGGCACAATCCGCGTCCGCCTCAACAGAAGAGGCTGCGGCCTGTCCGCCTCACCGGCAGAAACGTCACTTCACAGCAGGTTCTGCCAAGTTAACTTTTTTCCCCAGGGCCTGAACGTATCTCACCTGGCTCCTACGATGCTCAGGCCTGAAGAGAACAGAAAACCAAGGCCTAGCAGCACCGCAGGAAAGCCGTCGCGGAGCTGGGTTTAGTCATGACATCATTTCAGTGACAGATCTGCCGGACCTACAAGCCAGCACCAACCTATTTATGACTCGGGCTTAAAAGAGGACCAGAGGAGAATCTGCAACGCATCTGAAACCTGCTGGTATTTATACACAGACTAAAATGCACTCCGGGCGTCCCCAGCCCTGCGGGCAAAGCTCGCAGGAGCCACCAGCCTCGGGAGCCTTCCCAAAAATGGCTGGCAGCCAGTCCAGGAGGGATGGGACGGTCCCGGGCTGGCGGCACATCTCCCTACAAGGCAGTCCCGACCGCGGCAGATGTAGCCGTCCATCTGCTGCCGTGCTCTCCCGCCCGGCCACGGCCCGAGCACGCACTCGGCTCTAACCTGGCCCAGGCAGCACACGGCGGGCACCGGCTTTGTGGCACCCCCCGAAATCCTCCTCAGCCAGCGTCCTCACCACCAAACACCATGCTCCAGAGCCCGCTCCGCTTTCTCCATTAAAATTCATCTCCAGAAACCTGGGCTCAGATTGAGGTGGCATAAATTAAGCAGCGTTTTGGGGCTTTGGGTGAGACGCTGCGACATCTCAGACGAGCTCTTAGCGCTGCCACACTCATTTTAAGTGACAGGGACAAGAAAAACAAATTTGCTTGCTAAATAAACATTTAGCTTAGCTGCTCGCATAGAAAAGCTCAACATTTGTATTTCAGGTTCTGTTCTGAAACGTGCCCGCATCACATCGAAGGCCAGCACCTAGTGAGACCTGTTACACAGGTCCCTGAAGTTACCGCCTCTTGACTGAGTCCATCTTGCACTTTGTCTTCAGTCAAAGGCTTCAAGAGATGGGAAAACCATAGTCTCCCCCCAGCTGCTGCTTCCCATTATTAAGCACCCTAGTACATAAATGAAAAAAATGCACCTTGTCCAGGTTTTACTTTTGTCTGGCCTCCTCCTCCTCGTGTTACACACAGACTTTCATGGTTTGTGGTCAAAACTGTTTCAGAGAACAAGGAGAACGAGCTGGCACTTCCCAGCTCTCTCGTCCCACCTGCCTACACGCTATCATTGAAGAGTCAGCTCACCAGATGCTCCAAGGTAAAAATCACCGCTTGTCTGATTTACATTAATATTTTGTGTTAGCTGGTACTGCTGCTCTCAACGGAGGCTTCTCTCAAGCCCCCTGCTCTCCTCACCTGCCGTTGCTTCCCACTCCTTTACCTTATTCTGAAAGGGCAGGACTCCTGGACATAAATTTTCTTTTTATCTGGCAGGCACTGGTGTAACAGCCCAGTCACCAAACAAGCACCCACCGATAACCTCACCCTGCATGTGCCACCCATTTCAGCTCATGCTTCCACCTCCCACCGCGCGCGTTGCAGCGACGCTCCTGTCCCTGACGCGAGGCGACGCAGCGCATCGTGCTTCCTTCCTACTCCGGCGCACTTTTCCTCCTATTCAATGGCCCACAAAGATCCCAGGAGATCACGCAACACGGGGCCCACGACCGGCACGCGTTCTCCTGCAGTGGCAAAGATGTGGAAAGTCGATGTTTTGTAGAGAAAGGAACGGCTGTACCTTCTCCCTGACTCACCCTCCCAAGGCAGATGTGCCCTGACCCGCTTGAAGACCCACAGCAGCATCACGGCCAGCTCCACAGCCCTTTTAAGCTGATGTCACTTCCAGAGGAAGCATTTCCACCTCTCCCATCCCACTCCTCTCTCTCCCCTTTGTGGTGGTACAAACAGCAGCGCAGCGAAGTGCATGGGGGAACTGACACACAAAAAACCCAGCAAGAGACAAGAGGCCAGTTTCCATCTGGCTCAGCTTCCTGGGTGGATGCAGGGTCTGCAGCACCAGCGAAAGGCAGGGCCTTTCCTGCCAGCCATGCTGGCTCAAACCAACCAAAAAAAGCTGAGCGTGTCGAGTTGGGACGCTGTGGAAAACCGTGCATAAAGCCGCCAAGGAAAACCCAAACAGTTCCAAAAGATAAAGGGAAAAAGAAATTAAACTGGTTTCAGCTGGACATCTCCCATTCGTTTCCCACTATTGTCCTAACCCGCGTCTAAGCAGCACATGTGGAAAGTGAGGGTCACCTCCCACAGCCAGCTGTGTCCCGGTAGCAGGCCACGCAGTTCCCTTACGGCAGAAGTCTCCGACAGGATCCATTCCACATTAATAGTCCGCTCGAGCACTTCTGGGCAAACTGCTGCAAGCAGGCGAGTGACCTGACGCAGGTTTCTTTCCAGCTACTGAGCCACTTTAAAAGACATCTAAAAATACATTAAATGCTTTTCTCATGTGACTTTTCCATGCAAGGGACCGCTCCAAAGCCTGCCAACAGCAAATGGAACAAGATGCTGCTGCAAGACCTCTTTCCTGCACAAACGGCTTCTGCATCGCCCACTTGTTTGAGTCCAGGAGACCATCCTAGGACAAAAACCCGGAGCAATGCACGGCCTGCACGGCAGCATCGGCTACCGATGCAGCACCCTAAGAGCCACGCTTCCATTCAGGATCACCACCCAGAAGGGGAGCAGCAATGTTTGGCATTGTTTCTTCTCCAGAAGGATCTTTAACTCGTTACACCCAGAAGAGTTCAAATGTACACTCCTCCCAACCAAGCCTGAAGGAGAAAAATAACTCCCCAGCTCTGCTGATGCAGGTGATTCCTCTCCAGTGGGGAGAGGCGAGGTACACAGGACAACTGCGTGCCTTTGGAAGTGCCCCGCAGACCAGCTCAGCTGGCTGCTCCCACAAAGAATCACAGAATGAACCACAGAGTGATTTGGGTTGGAAGGGACCTTAAAGACCATCTAGTTCCAACCCCCCTGCCATGGGCAGGGACACCTTCCACTAGACCAGGTTGCTCCAAGCCTCATCCAGCCTGGCCTTGGACACTTCCAGGGATGGGGCATCCACAACATCTCTGGGCAACCTGTTCCAGTGCCTCACCACCCTCTCCGGGAAGAATTTCTTCCTCATATCCAATCTAAACCTCCCTGCTTTCAATTTAAACCCTTAACCCCTTGTTCTGCCCGAGGAGGAGGATGCTGGCCACATCAATTACAGCCGATCCTCAAGACCATCTCCCTAGAGTAGATTCACATCGCCCAGTTTCCCACCAAGCCTCTTCCTCTGCTCCCAGTGCGGGGCAGTCGGCTCTCCTGCTCTGTCGAGATGCAGACCCCTGTGTTTACAACCTTCGTTACACGCCTTGAACCGGAGCAGATGCCGACATGCTAGGAAATGAAAGGTGTCCGCTCCTGGATCGGCTCAGGCTGCGGAGCTGAGCCGTCTGCTTCCATCGATAGCGAGGGTTCCGCGCTGCAAAGCAGACACCTCGCCCTGTGCCTAGGCGCTCCTGGCTCAGCTGACCTTTCCAGCTGGCACAGCCGAGGAGTCCCAAACAGGGCTTCGAGTCAGCTGTGCAGAATTCACCGAGAATCATCATCCGAAGGCACTGCTTAAAGAAGAATCCCACCCCTAAACACTCGCACAGGGAGACAGCTCAGCCTGAATTCCCATATACGATCACAAGACCGGACTTCACGTGAAGCACGCTCTCCCGGGCTCTCAGCTGGAGTGACCATGCCCAAAAGGAACTCACAGGGAAGAGCTCTGCATCCAGCCTTGCTCTTCGTGATCTCCCTCTGGCTGGTGGCAGACTGCTTTTCCAGCGGGATCTGAGCTGACCAACCCATCGCAACACGCAGGCATGCACGGCCACGGCGCAGAAGGCGGAACGGCCCCTCGTTTGTAGGGTCTTGATTTCATCTCAGCTTTGGGAAAAATCAAATCCTAAGTCCCGCTGCCTCCTCCATTCCCAGCTTTTCTTTATGAAGCCGAGGAGAAGCTGCCACAAACGATCTCCTGAAGCATCCCATCAAGGGTTTTCAGCTACCATGAGGAACAGACTGTAAGAAACCCGTAAAAGGTTTGAAAAGGCTTACCTGAAGTCAGCAGGGTTAAGCTCGTTACACAAAGTTATGCAACTCCAGGGGAAGCTTTAGGAGCTTGCAAACGAGGGAAGGGAAAAGGGATGGAGGTGCACAGCACCAGGATGCAGCCAGAGCGAAGCATACAGCACCAGGACGCAGCGGGGAGGTCTGCAGGAAACAGCTTCTTCCTGCGAGTGCAGGACAGTACCACGACCCCTCTCCCCCGGGACGCCCACGGGCCAGGCATGGCCGACGGCCAGACCGGGTGAGCTCACAGCCTCGGCCAGTCTGCGGATCAACAGTCGCTGAGCAATGCATGGCCCTACCTGTCCCAGCATGTCCCGTGCTCTCAGGAGCTTTTTCGGGAGCATGGCAGGCTTCGGTGTAGCAGCACTGAACCAGCGTGGCAGGGAGAAGGAAGAGGAGGGTCAGGATTCCAGTTTCCAGGAACGAGGGACATCCAGTACAATGGTACCGGTTTGAGGGGAGGGTGGTGAGTGAACCACATCACAGGGCTGGAGCACTGCTCCTAGACTCCAAGAGCGCGTCCACCTCTGATCTAGGTTTTCAGCAAACCTTCTCACGCCTCAATTAGCCATGGTAATCACGGAGTACTTCGCTCTGCCGCGTTTAGACAGAACGGCACACAACTTTTATCCTGGCTTATCACCATTGCTACACTGGGGAGCACTGCCACCTTCTCAATACTTTAAATCCACAATATATATTTTTACACCTTTGCCAGTAGCAAGTGAAGCCCTTTTTCCCCCATTAGCTTCGATTACAAAGTTTTCACAAGGCTATAAACCTCTATTCTTGTCCTCTTTTTACAGTTTACTGCCAAGGGTTTGCAGGGTTTAGCACGCAGTACCGTTACAACACATGGCTTTGGCTTCCTCTGTACTCTTCTGAAGATCTGTATTTATTCTCAGCAACTGTCATTCTCAGAAGATCAAACTTCTTACCTCCCTAAAGGCTGACCCTTGATATTCAAACAAAATTTCATCCTAAGATGTGATAAAGTGTTTCCTGAAAGAGCAAGCGGCACACGGCTGCTGGCATACGGATACACATAAAGCACTGGCTTCACAAACACCGCCGCTAGCACAACATTCCCCACGCCGAGGACACCAAGTTGCATGTTTTGGCCAAACAACTCACTCTGGGGGAACCGAACCGACACCGTGCCAACACATACAGCACCATGGCACAGAGCTTTACATTAGATTGTGTGAGTTCGTTAGTCCAAATCACTTCTGTATCACTGCCACCAACAAAAACACTCGTCCCCATCCGTAAAAATGCCCGAGTTGAACTGGCTGCTAATTAAAGTAACAGTTACTGACCTATTCCTGATGATTTATTCCACGCAGGACAGACAGATCCGCATTGTGACCACTCTCCAAGACCTGCGGGACTGCTCGCGCAGCCCTGTGCACACACACTGCTGGCCGAGGTTGAAAGGAACCCAACGCAAGGAGTAGCAACACCCCTGATGCAAGCTGTTTGCGCCTGTTGAGCCCAGTTGTTGCCAGTGTTGCTGAAGAGATGCTTTCCAGCATGTCTTCACTGTACAGGGTGCAGGGGAAAGGAAAGATGCTGAAGATTTTCGAGTAGATACGCAAGGAGGTTTAGAATTTTAGGAAAAATACTAGAGGAATATGTGCCCTTGAAGCAGCGCAGTCCCACCCTCGTCCCCAGCCAGTCTTTACCCTGTGTCTGTAGCGGTAGCAGTCTAATTTTTTAGAGAGAGACATAGTTACACTGATTCTGTGCATACCTTCCCAATAGGATCCAGCAAAGTTTAATTCAGAGAAGGTTTAAAATAACCACCTTTTATTCTCCAATGCTGGCCTCAGGCAGTATCATAAAAATTCCACTGGAAATACTTCCTTTGGGGTGGGAAAACACCATGCATGGTCTTTCATGCAGGAATCAGCTCCTACAGCACAGAGTGCTGTGACACTCCACAGATGTCAAGTCCTAACTAGAAAGTCTGAGGAATCACTGCAGCCTCAAATATTCATGTCAATACAGTCCCGATCTGAAACTGTGACAGTGGCACGAGGCTTTCGCGTCACCCATCGTAATTCAGTGCACGAGTGGAAAACTGCTGGTTCAAACTATCGCCCAAGCCTTTTCTTACTCAAGCTCATCCAAAAATCAATCCCTAGCCCTCAGGACCGATATAAAATAGTCAGTATCTGCTACTGGAAACCCTCATCAAAATTACGGAAGGCTAATCCCCACCCTTAAGGAACACACTTCACAGGAGATTAAGCTTTTTGAAGTCTAAACGTACAGTCTAGCTTGAAAAAAAGAAAAGACCCAGTGTCGATTCATCGCTTCTACGCATTCAGCACTTGCGTGACCTGTAACTATGCTAGAGTAAACCGAGCCCTCTCCCGTAATCGCCTTTTCAGCCCCTGAGGAGGGAGGGGAGGAATG